>NC_060271.1:8555240-8824688 GCF_021613505.1 Equus quagga | reverse complement strand
ACATCACATATACTGTCTTTTTTTTTTCTTAAATTTTTTAAGATTAATTTTTTCAGCTTTATGGAGGTAGTATTGACAAAGTTGAATATATGTAAAGTGTCCAACATGGTGATCTGACATGTGTTCACCTTGTGAAAGGAGTCACTCCGTCAAGTTAGTTGACATATCCGTCACCTCACGTTTACCTTTTTTTTTTTTTTTTGGTAAGAACACTTAGCTGCTTCTGTTGGCAAATTTCAGTTGCGCAATACAGTAGTATCAACTATAGTCACCACGTTCTACGTTAGATCCTCAGGCCTTATTCATCTGATGACTGAAAGTTCACCAGCCTCTCCCTGTTTCCCGCCCCCAGCCCCTGACAAGCACCGCCATACTCTCTGTCTCTTTGAGTTTGACTCTTTTTTTTAGATTCCACATAGAAGTGATGCTGTGTAGTGTTTGTCTTTCTCTGTCTGGCTTGTTTCACTTAGCATAATGCCCTGCCAATGTTGTCACAAATGGCAGGATTCCCTTTCTAAGGCTGAGTATTCCATTGTATGCGTATACCACATTTTCTTCACACATTCATCCACTGATGGACATCTAGGTGGTTTCCATACCTTGGCTATTGCAAAAAATGCTGCGGTGAACACGGAAGTGCTGATAGCTCTTTGAGATCATTATTTCATTTCCTTTGGATATATACACAGAAGCAGAATTGCTTGATCATATTGTAGTTCTAGTATTAATTTCTCGAGGAGCCTCCATACTGTTTTCCATGGTGGCTGTACCAGTTTATGTTCCCGCCAAATGTGAAAGGGTTCCCTTTTCTCCACATCATGGCTGCCACTTACCTCTTGTCATTTTGATAACAGCCAGCCTAACAGGTGTGAGGTGATATCTCATTGTGGTTTTGGTTTGCATTTCCCTGATGATTGGTGATGTTGAGCACCTGTTCTTGTACCTGTTGTCATCTGTATGTGTTCTTTGGAAAGTTCTCTCTTCAGATCCTTTGCCCATTTTTTAATTGGGTTATTTGGGGTTTTTTGCTGTTGAATTCTACAAGTTCCTTGTATATTTTGGGCATTAACCCCTTATCAGATATGTGATTTGCAAATATTTTCTCCCATTCTATTGGTTGCCTATTCATTTTATTGATGATTTCCTTTGCTGTGCAGAAGCTTTTTACTTTGAAATAGAGCCACTTGTTTATTTTTGCTTTTGTTGCCTTTGCTTTTGGTTTCAAATCCAAAATATCATCACCAAGACAATGCCAAAAAGCTTACCCCCTGTTTCCTTCTAGGAGTTTTATGGTTTCGGGTCTTATGTTCAAGTCTCTGATCCATTTGACTTGATTTTTGTGTATGGTATAAGATGGTGGTCCAGTTCCTTTTTTTTTTTGCATGTGGCTGTCCAGTTTCCCCATCACCATTTATTGAAGAGACTGTCCTTTCCCCATTGTATATTCTTGGCTCCTTTGTTGAAAATTAATTTGACTGTACGTGTGGGTTTATTTCTGGAGTCTATTCTGTCCCATCGATCTATGTGTCTGTTTTTATACCAATACCATATTGTTTTGATGACTATGGCTTTGTAATATAGTTTGAAATCAGGAAGCGTGATGCCTTCAGCTTTGTTCTTCTTTCTCAAGATTCCTTTGGCTATTTGGTTTTGTTTTTTTTTTTTTGTGGTACCATATGAATTTTAGGATTTTCTTTTCTTTTTCTGTGAGAAATACCATTGGAATTTTATAGGGAGTGCATTGAATTTGTCCATACTTTGAGTAGTATGGACATTTTAGCAATATTAATTCTTCCAATCCGTGAACACAGAATATCTTTCTGTTTATTGTGTCTTCTTCAGTTTCTCTCACCAATGTTTTATAGTTTTCAGTTTACAGATCTTTCACCTCCTTGGTTAAATTTATTCCTAATTATCTTATTCTTTTTGATGCTATTGTAAATGGGATTGTTTCTTAATTGCTCTTTCCAAAGGTTCATTGTTAGTGTATTGAACCCCAGAGGCAGGCAGAGAGGCAGGAAGAAGAGGGTCCCCAGAGCACCATCCATCCGACACCTCCCCTCCCCCTCCACGTCCCCTTCCTTCCCCTCCCAGTTCCTCCTCCTCCTTTTCCCCGCCGCACCATCCCCTCCTCTCTCCCCCTTTCTTCCCCTTCAGTTCCCACCTTCTCTCTCCCTCTCCTATTTCTTTCCCCTTCCTCCTTCTTCCCCTCTCTCCTCTTTTCCTCCCCCTCCATCCCACAGCCGCCCCCACCCACCATCCCTATTGACAAACTTCCCCATCCGGATCCCCTGTGTCTCCAACAAGTGAGGGGAAAAACAATTAATTTAAAATCAAGCCTCAGAAGACAAAGACAAAGAAGGCAGGCAGAAATTAACGTGGCTCCTGCACCAGGGTGTTTGTGCTGCCCCCAGATCAGCGCCCGCAGGAAGGCCACTCTGGACGCTGTAAATCTCTGTTTCTTATCACCAGCGACTTGGGACCAGCCCTACTAAAAACCGGAAGAGAGAAAAAGGAAGAAAGCAGAAGGAAACACAGCTGTGGGAGTAGGTCTGAGGGATGTGAGTAATATCACTTAATTTTAGCCACCTCTAATTTTCCATCTTGTCATCACATGTAATTTCTTCTTCCCTCCCCTCCCCATTCCCAGCTGAATAATGACGTCCAAATTAGTGGCTCACTCTGGCCTTATCATATAATAAATCTGTGGGCAGCACACTTCTCTGATGAGAGACAGCAAATAAGGCAGAGCACTGAAATGAAGGAAAGAGAGGTGAGGGGTGTGTGTCACCTTAGCTTCGTGATCTTCGGTAAGTTATTTAGCCTCTGTGGGCATCAGTTTCCTCATCTCTAAAGTGGGGATAGACAGTAGCTACCTCATACCCCTGATGGAGATGAAAGGAGTTCATGTGTGTAAAGCACCTCCAGTGCCAGGCACAGCCTACGTGCACCAGAAACGCTAACTGATGTTATCGTGATGAGCAGCAGCCCCAGCTGCAGCTCCGCCAGAGCTCTGTCCCCTGGGGGTTGCAGAGCTGCTGTCATTCTGAGGTTCCCTTGGGTCACAATTGCAGCTCACTTTTCCTGCCTCTGGGTTTTATACGTCCTGTTTGCCCAGAGCACTCTTTTCCTCCTCTTTCTCCTTTTGGAGAACTCCCGTGCATCTCCAAGACCCAGTGCAAATGTCACCTCCTCTGTGAAGACTTCCTGACTCCCCAGACCATTACCTCCTCTCTGTTCGGTGTACCCCTCGCGTGTCATGCAGATCCTTTACTTGAGGAAATTGAAGGGCTCTCCGAGTCCAAGGTATTTTAGTATCTGCTCAGCCACTTCCAAGGCAGGTGGCCAATACGTGTTTCCTGTGAGGAACTCAGACCTGAGGCCGCTAGAGGGTGGGCATTGAGTGTCGACTGAGCCAACATTCCACCACAGGTAGTTACCGCTGAGCAACAGTCGTCAAGCCAAGAACCAAGGGCTGAGTCCTTTAAGTTTTAATCTCCAGCTGATGAATTACTTATATTAAGAAATAGTCTGTACCACAACATTCCAAACCTCAAAAATGTTGGATGTTTGATAGAAAACAGGACACACAATGTCCTCACCCCTGGAGTGTCTTTATTCTGCTCTGCCCAGCTTCTAAGTCAGGAGACACACACAGAGAAAGAAAATACAGAAACACAGCAAACCCAAGCTGGACAAAACCCACCTGCCACCAGAGGGGATAAAAACCAGCATTTACTGAGCATCCATTGGTTGCTGGAACTTTGCATTCCTTATTTCATGTCATCCCTAGCAGGCAGGCACTGTTACCTGCTCGCCAATAAGAAAACTGAAGCTCAGAGGGGTGAGGTGACCGTCCCAGCCCCACAGTCAAAAGTGGCAGATCTGAGACCACAGCCCAATGGTGTCTCAGGGAAGACCTGTGCCTTTCTTTCTGCGGCTGCCTCCAATCATGTGACTGGGGGCCATCCCATAATCTCCCCTCCCTTGCGTTGAGTTGGCCTCTTCCCGACTTTCTTTCCCTATTCTCAGGACACATTCACATCCCGAGGTTATTTATGAGCTCACATTAATCAGAGATCGGTTTATCTGTCCACGTATCTTATGACTTTGCAGCAGCCACAAAGAAGGGGGGAAAAAGGCCTTCCACATATTCAAAGCTCTACGTCACTTAGGCCACCTCTGCTACACGGGCGATGGAGCCAGTTACTACAGACATGCTGGTCAGGGATTCAGTGACACTCGAGAGAGGACTCGTGTGAACAAGAGAAATAAAATGTCTGCTGCACATTACAGCAGCTCCGTCTGTAACCGGGTGCCGCCATAAGGTTGACAGCATGGAACGGAAGATGGACGCTAAATTTCGTCCCTGTAAAACTCAGGTTAAAAAGGGGATGTCAATATTTTAGCCTTTTATCTCTGCTCTGCCATTAAAGAATCATCACCTCTTTCCATTTTTTGAGATGATATCCAACCTGAAAAACCTCTCCCAGATCTCTAAGGCCTCCCTCCCAGCTCTAAAAATTACAGCACAGAAAGCCCACCTCCGCCCAGCTCGCCGTCTCTCCCCACACCCACCTGAAATGGCAAAGATTTTATGGAGCTGCAAAGGTGTTTGCTGTTTAGATGGCAACTCGGGTAGAATCCGTTAGTATCTAAACATCTTTCAGTTGGAAGCCTCCTGCTCCAAGGGACTGCGGAATTGCACGGGGACAGCAGAATTGCATGGGGCAGCAGAATTGTATGGGGACTGTGGAATTGCACAGTGACAGACCTTGCCTTTTTATTTTGTTATTTACAGAGAGCAAATGCACAGTGTACGTGGCCCTTGCAAACAGCGCTAATCTGCAGGGAGCAGGCATCACATGCGATGTTGCTGGCTTCCCTGCCACGCCAACTGGAGGAGAAGGCCATCCTGGGGATGAGGAATGATGAGTCCAGAAGACCCTAGCCTCCTTCTCTTGGCCCCCGGGGAGGCTCATGGTTTCTGTTTGGTGGCACTCAGAGTTTTCTGGCTGCCCCTGCGAGTACTGCCAGCTAGGAGGCCACTCTTGAGTTCTCTGCCCTACAGCTGCTGCCCTCACCCATGTGGACCCTGGACCAGACCAAAGGAAAGACCTAGGGACTGAAGTTCCAGCCCCAGCTCTGCTAGTTAATGGCTGTGTGACCTTGGGGAGCTGCCTTACCCTTTCCAAACTTCAGCTTCATTACATGTAAACTGGTGGGCCTCCAGATTGCTCCAGTTCTCATTAATGGGTTTCCACCGAGCACAGGTGCCATTCTCTTTAGGAGCCTGGGACAGGTGTTTGCTGGAGGGCTGGGTTGGGAGACATTTCAGGTCCCTACTCAGAAATGCTTTCCTCCAGTGAAGATAGATGACTGAGCCCAGCTCCTGCCTCTCCTGGACACCCTTCCCAGACTCCAAGGACAGCCTTGGTCCCCTTTTCCTCAATTCAAGTCCTTAATATTAGTGTCCTGAAGTCAAAGTTTTCTTTATTGGGAAAAACCCCAGTGCATCTCCATGAAAACTGGAATCCTAGTGAGCCATCCTAACACCCACCCCAACTCCCACCCCAAGAGCCACAGCTAATAGAACTGGGTGCTCATTAGGGCCTGGCCCTGGACTGGCCCTGTGACATGTAATATCTCATTTAATCCTTAGTGTGCCCCTGAGAAGAGGCAGCTGCCTTTAACAGATGAGGAAACCGAGGCATAGAGGAAGGAGTGGCTAACTCTATCTGAGGGAATGAAGGAAGACATCCTGGAGGAGGTGGCTTGGGAGCTCCAGCTCACCAGACAGAGAAGAAGGGGAGGGTCTTCCAGGCAGAGAGGACAGGGTTCCACGTGTCCCTCTCCCCTGACCCACACGGCCTTTGTAGTTGAGTGGCTGAAGTTCATAAGGTTGTTTTTAAAGTTCAGATGCCAGGTTGTAAGCCAGGCCGTGGCAGAAGCTAAGGTTCTTATCTGGGTGCCCACTTCCTTACTGAGTTAGTACAAGCTGAAAACACAGTCTCTCCCGGGGCAGTTTACACATAAATTATAGAAGGTTTCCTCCTACAAGGAACAGACTATGTTCCTAGTTCTGTTGAAGCAACTTCTGTCCTCTCCTGGGGGTGCTGCGTGTCCTCAGGCCACAGTTCTGGCTGAGCCGGAGGCTGCTTTACTGCAGAGGGAGAAGCAGCCCGCCCAGCCTGGCAGGCACTGTCAGAGGAGAGGAGCTGGGGATGGGGGGAGAATTGCACAGGTACGAGCAACAGGGAAGGGAGGTGAGAGCACAGGCAGAGGCCCCACTTCCTGCCCCCCCCCCCCAGGGAAAGTGCTGTGCCTGGCTCCTTCCAACAAAGAAATGGAAGGAGGGCCAGCAGGAGAGACCCAGGCTGCCTGCAGGATGGAGTCCTTGGCCCCACAGTCAGAGCAATGACAACATCAGCTCCAGCTGGGTTTCCATGCTTGTTGCAAGGTGAGAAGAGGCAGGGACCTTGGCCACAGGGTATGACCATGGCAGACGGACATACGCCCCTCCTGCTAAAAGCCGAGCTTGACTCAAGACGGGTTGGGCCTGGACCTGCATATTGGGGATGTCTCAACCCAGCTGCAGGAGTGGAGAAGGCGTGAGAGAGAACTGGTGCAGATGGGAAACAATGGGGAAAGGATGGGAAGGAAGTTCTGTCAGGAAATGTTCCCACCTGCCTTCTCATCTGCCCAAACTTCTGTGACCGCTGACTTCTCATAACCCCTAAAGAATGCCTGAATGTATTCAAGTTTTATCAGCTGCCAAATTAGATAAGTCCTGAAATCTCAGTGACTTAACACAACAGAAGTTTAGTTCCTGTTCCCATTCCTGGTTGGATAACCTTCCACATGCTAATTCAGGGACCCAGGCTCCTTCCACATTGTGGCTCTGCCCACTGATAGGTCCTTGGTATGTTTTCCGCTCAGTCAGGAGGTGGAGAAAGAAAGCGTGTTGAGGATTCCATGGGAGGTTTCAGAGGCCGAGCCTGGCAGCGGTGGCCTCCATCACTTCCACCCACCTTCCTTGGCCAGAACTCAGCCCCTCAGCCACACCTAACTACAAGGGAGGCTGGAAAAACAGCCTGTGTGCCCAGGAGGAGATGGAAACGGGTTTGGTAAACAACAAGCCGGTGCTTGTCACTTCAGATCAACCTCTTGACACATAGAATCACAGAACCTTAGAATCACAGACCCATAGAATGTTAGAACCATGAATTCAGAGAATCTTAAAAATATGCAATCCTAGAACTTTTAAGTCCCATAATCCTAGAATCTTGAAATAACACAATCCTAGACTCTGAGGAGTTGGTATGTCCACCTCCTCCATCAGAGTATGTTTCTTGAGGGGCGGGGCAAATCTTCCATGTCTCTGAATCTCCTCAGCACCCCCCACACTAGCCATGGTAATAGTACTGCTAGTACTGGTTGCAGAAAGGGACACAGTGCCAGCTACATGCCAGGCACTATTCTAAGCACTTTGAATATTTCAGTCCATTTACATCTCACAACAGCCCTATGAGGTAAGCTATTATTACCCCCAATTAACAGATGAGAAAACCGAGGCAAAGAGGCCAAGGAATTAACCTGGGGTCAGACAGCTAGGAAGCATTCAGTGAAGGTTTGTTGACGTGTAGTGTTGAACTAATATAAATTGCTATCCAATCCTGACTGTTTCCTTTCACTTTCTCAGTTGCAAAGTAGACAGAGAGTAAGTTGTCAGGGCATAATTGAAATATAAAAGACACCCACCGATGGAGAACAACTCACTCTGTCATTTGCTTCCCAAACTTCTGAAAGAATTCCCCTTCGCGATGGGAAAACTGGCAGGGCCTCGTTGATTTCTGGGAGGGCGTTGAAGTCGGGTTGAGGCGTGGGACGTGAGAGCGCTTCTCCACCGGCTCACTGAGGAGGCCTCGCGGCTCCGTCTAATTAACAATAAACCAGACGCCCCGACACACTCCGCTTCCACGTCTGTAACACGCTGACAATCTAAAAATGCCACCCTCCTCCTTGTGTGTCAGCTAAATGTCACTGGCGACATTTGATGCAATTCAGAGATGAAAGTAAATCCAATATTATCGCTGACTAAATAACCACAGGCCCAATCAAGGGCCCCAGGCCCCAGAGCAGGATGGGGAGAGGAGGCAGCGCGCCAGGAAGGCGGGGGAGAAAGCTCCTTCTGAGATGAGCCAACCCCCAGCTGCCCTTGGAGAGGAAACGCCAACTTGCCGGCCCACTCTGCTCGGGAGGGTCGGGGCTTACAACCCCCAAAGCCACCTGGTTTGGCCCTGGAGGGCCGTTTCCCCTCTCAGAGCCTGAGCTTCTTCACCTAAGGGAGCAGGGGCAAAACATTGCCTCTACGAAGGGCCGATGCTGCTCTGACATCCAGCAATTCATTCAGTCAGTCAACCCCTATTTCCTGAGCAGCTATTATGGGACAGACAGAGGTCTAGACGCTGGGGACACAGCAGTCTGTTCACCAGTCATCCTCTCTGCTAGAGGATAAGCATCGTGAAGGCAGGTGCCAGCTCGCTCTTGCTCCCCTTTGTATCCCAGCCCTGGCCCACACAGGTGCTCGGGAAATACGTGCGGAATGAATGCATGAATCAATGAGCCTACTTGTTTGGCTCCCGCTAATCTGGGAGCTCCTTGGGAGGCTGTGGAGTCCTCCAGGGCAAGCATTAGGTATCACTTATCTCCTCTTGCCCAGTTCCCAGCAGAGCGATGACAAACCCGATGCAAAGTGCCCCGGTTCTCACCACAGGGGATGCTTCTCAGTGGCGCCCTGTATCAAAAACACCTCAACCAGGGGATCAAAATTAACATCGCCAAGGAGAGGTAGACGGGCATCGAGTGCCTCCTGAGGTGACCCTGAGGACACAGCGTCACTTCTGCAGTGTTCCAGCCGCTGCTGTGGCCCCTGGATCTAATCACAAGGAAACATCAGACAAAGCCCACATGAGAAACATTCCACTGAAGGAGCAGGGGCAGACTGGATCTCAAAGACGTCACTGTCGTAAAAGACAAAGAAACACTGAGGACCTGTCCCAAGTCATAGAAGACTAAAGCACTAGGGCAACTAAATACAACGTGCGATCGTGTGCTCGAGGGAGAAAATGCCAGAAAGGACGTTAGTAGGTCAACTGACAAAACTGCAAGACAGGCGGAGTTGATGGAAGTATTAGGATTAGTTTTCTGTTGCTGCTGTAACAAATTATCATAAATTTCGTGGCTTAAAACAACACAAATTTATTTAGGACGTGAACCTCTTTGTGGGGCCATTATTCTGCCTACACAGTCAATAACTGATCAAAGTATTGAATCAATGAAAAATGTGCTGAAATTGATAACTGTCCTGTGCCCATATAAGAAAATATCCTTGTCCTTTGAAAGCGCACACTGAAGAGCTGAGAGGCCAAGGATCACACGTGTGCACCTCACTCTCAGGTGCTTCGGGAACAATGAATAATAGAGAGGAAGAGCGAGGCTGGAAATGATAAAGCAGATGCGATAGTTTACATAGTGATTCTGGATTAAAAGGATATGATGTTCTTTCTAGCATACTTGCAACTCTTCCGTATATTTGAAATAATTTCCAAATTAAAAGCGTGTGTGTGCGCGTGCGTGCACGCTCGTGAGCGCATGCTGGATTCTCAGTAAGTGAGATTGTGGAAGAGCTGAGCTAAGAGGTTTCCTGTGTCTTGGTTCCATCTCACCAAGTAGATGGAGAGCTCCACAGGGGCCCCCCATGGTAGACAGAAGAAAACCCTGTGTCCTCAACGTGGCATTCAGGCTCCTTCTCTGACTCCCACATCTTCCATCTCCCACCTATTCCTCTATCCCCACATGATTACTCACTATTCCTCAAAACTGCACCATAATAACTGTTCCCTTTATTAAGCAACTAGTATGTATTGAGTCCATCCCATGTCATTTCCTTTAATCCTTCCAACAGCCTTTCAAGTTAGGTAAGACTATTTCCTCTTACAAATGGCAAATTAAAGGCTCAGAGAAGCTAAGTGACTTGCTTAAGGTCACACAGCTAGAGCTAGACTTTAAATCACATCTACCTGATTTCAAAGCCAGGGTCTTTCCCACAGACGGCACTGCCCCACCATCCAAGTACTGATTCAATGAACACTTCCTAAGCAGCACTCGGTGCTGGGCTATGCCAGGCACTGGGAGTGCAAATGCAGTCACCCCACTCCCAACCTCCAGGAGTGTATGATTTGGCCAAAGAGACAATGCCAAGGGCTGAGGCTGGGGAAGAGGTTGGGATCAGGGTTAGTCAGGTTTCCAGAATCTGGCTCCCTGACCCTGGAAGCTGAGCCTCAGCCAGAAGGCTGTGCCTGGAACCATCATGGTCATGTGAGTAGAGGGGGAAACCCTTCTCCCAGCCCTCAGGTCTTGGGGTGAAGCCTGGTACAGATTTCATCCCTGTTCCTGGGTAAAGGGTCTGCTAACATTTTCCTTTTTAGTCAAGTCTCTGCTGCCCTCTAGTGGGAAATACAGAGATGACAGGAGGGGAGGCTTCACCCGGAAGACTGGGAAAATCCTCCTTAGCTGCGCCTCTGCTTAGCCTGGGATCTGTGAGCTGGTTCCCGGGCTTGTAAATGAAGAGGCCTGGGTTTGAGGAGGGGTCAGTCTGCTTCACCAGAGAGACACTCAACTTTTCCCAGGCCATATTTAAGCCCCAAAATTAACCCCAGACGGAGCCCTGCAAAGACTGAGCCGTGATGAAGGTCACACCCTGAGCCTGGCCTTATCTATAGACTGAGTTCTGACCTTGATTAGAGACTAAACCCATCTTCAGACCCCACCAGACATCTGCCATGCTCCTCGCCTGCTCCCCAGTTGTTAAATACTGTTATTATTAAAAAGTAAATTGTATACATTTACAATTAAATAAGCTGTATGGAAAAACAGAGGTGATACTCAAAATGTATTACTTCTTAATTATTTTATTACATTTTACTACTGTCTATGCTCTTGAGGTTATTTAAATCTACTGTACCCATGTGGCACAAGTACCATATAATGGTGTGCACATCTCTCCCCAACTCTGTTCTCAGGGACGTCACATGGGTAGCCCGAAATCAGCTCTGGTGAGAGTATTTACTCAACAGAAATTGGTAAACACCACAAAGTCAGGCTCGAGTTGTTGTTTTGTTAATTGTCTACACCAAGAATCAGCAAACCACAGCCAACACGCTATTTTGGTTTGGTGATCTGAGAATGATTTTTACATTTTTTAAATGCTGAAAAAACATAACAAAGGAGAATACGCAACAGGGACCGTATGAGGCTCACAAAGCCTAAAATATTTACTCTGTCCCTTTACAGAAAGAGTTCGCTGGCCTCTTATCCAGACATCCGAAAGTGATGGGGGAAATGTTAATAATGCAGATTATTAACACGTCAGGTCTGTAGCTGTTACACTATAAATCACACAAAGTAGTGAGGAAATATTTTTTCAGCATTGGAAAACTATTACCTAATGCAGCAAAGAAGTTATTCACATCATTAACAAACAGGTGAAATTGCAAAATATGTGGTGCTGAAGCTGAAAGAGGTTTAAATTTAATGACCACAGTTTGTATGAGATTTGGAAAACAGTTTTACTGAAGAACATATATCACGTTTAATGACAATAAATTTACATGGAAAAAGAGCAGATTGAAATGCAAATCTGTTTGTCAAATTCTGGTTGCATCACGACCACCAGTTAGCTCCAGATATAAGAGTTTGGCAAAAATTAGTGAAAGTATTCTGTGAGAGTCAATTTGCTATAGAGAATTTACAATAAAGAATATTGTATATTTTACTACTGTAAATTTTGCATTACTCATACCAGTAAAATTTCTAATAGACTCACGGATGCATATATATGCGCACATTTTTGGAGAGCTGGTTGCTAAAAATTTGCCAGCACATCACTGCCCACCAGCCTTCACATCCCTCGAAACAGTGGCTGTCTCCCTTGTTCTGTTAAAAGGCTGAGTTTGCCCATGTCCACCAACACCCAGGCCCCTCTTAACACAGACCTTGCCTCCATTTTCTCTCTCCTCTATTTCTGGAACCCCTACCTTTCAGAATTTGGACCTCTGTTTTATTTTTGCGCTTACATTTCCCGTCTCTGTCTTTTTGCTTCACCTTTCATGATGTCTCCTCAGCTTTATCTCAGAACCCCTCAATTAAGTTTTTCATTTATGCTCCCAAATATTTAACATCCAAGAGTTTTTTCCTCCCTGATCATTCTTTTTATGGCATCCTGTCCTTCTTTAATGGATGCAATAGCTTCTCTTGAAGCTGAAAATATTTATGATAGTGTTGGATTTTTCTTAAGTTTTTATCTCCCTACATGGTCTCTGTTTCTGCCAGGGAGCTTTTATCTGTTTGTTTGCTTATTCACTGGTTTTATTTTGTTTTGTCTCCATGTTTTCTACTAGGCGCTTTCCTTGACTCTTCAGTGTTCCGTTGTGGTCTTTATGTGAGGCCTTACCAAAGAACCAAGGCTCCTTGAAGAAATGGCTGATACCTGAGCTACAGCAGAGAAAGTGGTAGATGAGTCCAGAAGACCTCTTTGTGACAGAAAGTGCTCAAAGAATGACATAATGATGGACACGATAACCAGCTTGGAGGAGCTCTCACTGTAAAAATCCAGAACAAATTGGGTAGATATAAAGATAGATATCTCCATAGTAACAGACTATAACTCACTGATTGAAATAAAACCCTTGAGTCCATATTAATATAACTTTATAAAAAATATATAGGAAGAAGAGAAACTCTTCCTTATACCAGAAAACTGACAAATATAAAAGGAATGGTAGAATTAGAAAATTACCACCTGATAACACTTGATTCGGGCAAGAATCATCAGTGACGCGAAAACTAGTGAGTGATAGATACTTATTAACTATAAAGGGAAAAACAATAACTTTACACTGGTGAAATCTGGCCGACATCTCCTTAAACAGGTGATTAAAGTTAATTTCACCAGCAGTGGGATAAATAGACACCAAGTGCCTCTTGATATGATGCACGGAGAAGAACATGCCTCATTTCTGTGATGTTCCTGCCAGGAGCGCATAAACCAGGAGGAAGCATCAGAGAAACCCAAACTGAGGGACAGTCTGCAAAATACCTGTCCTGTACTCTGGAAAAAATGTCAGCATCATGAAGGCAAAGAAAGACTGAGAAACCGCTTCAGATTAAAGGAGACTAAAGAGACATGACAACTAAATGCGGCACATGAGCTGGGATTTTCTGCTCTAAGGGACATTATTGGCACAATTGGTGAAATCTGAATAAGGTCTGTTGATACAATCTATAACAGCCCTGAATCTACGTTAATTTCCATGTTAAAAGGACCGTCCTTGGTTTTGAGAAACAGGTACTGAATTATTCAGGGGTAAAGGGTCATCATGTTCAGTCAAAAATAATATGTACATATTAGAGGAATTTGGTGATGAGTAGACAGGAATTCTTGCGATTTTTCTCTAAGTCTGAAATTAGGCCAAAAAATAGTTAAAAGAAAAAATTTTTAAAGGCCGATTGGAGCTGTGTGCACATGGGTCGGGCTCGTTGACAGTGGATCTTACAGGAGAGTCTGGGCCAGTTCATTAAGCACGCTGCGCCCTGCCCCACCTGCCCTGTGCCATCTTGCAGTCTCCTGCCTGGTTGCCAGGGGCCAGGAGTTGAGGGGGCAGGCAAAGGAGTTTTGTGCTGGGGAATCAATATTCAGGATACAAACATTCATTTAATCCGCCATTTTCCCACCCTCACATTTCCCCTCCCCAGGCCAGAGACCCTGTTTTACCCACTCCAAAGAGTAAACCTCTAGTCTTCTGCCCAAGTTGGGGGAGGGGGTCATCTGGCCCCAGGGGGAAGGATTCGAGGATTCCAACTGCTCTCCGTTTTCAGCCCCAGCTACTTCTAGAAGTACCTGAGCCCTTTCAGGGCTCCCAGTGTAAACCAGTTGCTTGCATAGACCCATGGGGCGTAAGATGCAGCTTTCCGAGGCCCGTTAAGTCAAAGGTCTGCTGTCTGCTCCCAGCTTCCAAAATGCTGCTGCTGTCACGTCCTCTCCTGTTCTCTTTGTCCTTGTGGCTTTAAATATTTTAATAACATCTCTTTGCTGTCATTTTAGTGGCGTTTCAGGAAAGACCGGATGTGTCCAACCTGTCGTCAACCTGTCAAGTGGAAGTCCTTTGCTTGTTTCCTGATCTTTCTACAACTACCACACATTTCTTGTGCAATTTTAAAATATATTTAAGCACATGAAAGAGTTAGATATTGTGAAACCGTATAAAGCAATTTAAGGATAGGCTGTCGGTCAGGTTTCTGACGGGAGGAATAACTAAGCTCTGAGAAGGGGCTGGGTAGTGTAAGAAAAGTATTTGGAGATGCCGTGAGTTCGAATCCGTATGCTGTCGCTCACTGGCAATGTGCCATGAGGCGAATAAATTCCTCTGGGAATGCATTTCAACTTTCGGTTACAACAACAGCAACTACTAAAAGGGAAAGCCCTGGGTGTTGGGCAGGGGGCGCAGTGTCCGTAGGGTGAACGAGGTTAGCGAAAGACCATCATAACTCTTGAGTTCAAATCTCACCGAATTCTAGAGGTGGCAGGGACACTCGTGCACCCAGGCCAAAGGGGTTGTGTCTCAGGAGGGAGCCGGGCAGCTCCCATGGCTGTTACCGAACCTGAAGTGAGTTCGCTTACCCGTTGCGCAGCAAGCCAATCTCTGACACCGGGGGTGGTGGAAGAAAGTAGGAACTTTATTTTTGCACAGCGCTGAGCAAGGAGAGAGGACAGCTAACGCTGAAATCCCAAACTCTCCGAAAAAGCTAAAAGGAAGGGTTTTTATTTGGGGTTTTAGGTAGGGGAGGGGGAGCATATGGCCTTGCTGGTCGGAGCTTTCCCACCAGCCTGTCTTCGGCCTTGAAACTACTTGCAGAGAGGAGGAAGCCTGTGACCTTGCTGGTCAGCAGCTTTCCCACCAGTCTGTATCTCTTTGTGGGGAGGAGATAGTCCAGGTGCTTGTCCTTGATGGTGTCTGTCTCCATGGAGGATAGCGGATTCTGGAGGCAGGAAGCCAGAGAGTAAGCAGGGAATGAGTGTTTTGGTTTTAACCCCATATATGCTGGGTTTAATGTGGGGAAACTGATACCAGGGTCGGTATCAAGGCTACTTGGGCGGGGGCAGGAGGTTCACGCAGAACTCTGTCCCCTACACCAGACGAGGTCAGAATAGATCCAGGAGTGAGGCAAGTCGAAGCTCGGCGCCAAACCCACACCCTTGGGCGGATGGATGCAGAGGAGAAGCCTGCAGCGGTGGCACCACATCTGGACGCACCAGCTCTCACCTCCAGCTGCGTGCTGCGGCGCGCGGCGGCCCTGGGAGGGGTGGGCTCCGCCGGGAGCGGCCTCTCCACCTTGAGCCACACGGGGGCAGCAGAGGACAGGCGGAGAAAACCAAGAGGGTCTTGGGGATGGGGGCGGGAGAGGGTAGGAGACTGCTAGAAAGACCTAGAGAGGGATAGAAAATACACAAAAAAGCGACAGAGAAAACTCAAGAGAGAGGAGACAGACACACACTCGGGAAGGGCAAGCCTGGAAGCCGCAGAGCCATAAAGGGAGGAAGCACGACTCACAGTAAGTCCTCCCACGTGCAAAGTGCTGCTGGCTCATGTGTGAGAGAGTATCCTGAGCCCGTCACAGAGACGAGGACACTGAGGATGAGAGATGACGTGGGCAACTGTGAAGTCCCAGAATTGGCACTAGATCGTTTACTGGCTGGGTTAACTTCTCTGTGCCTCTCTTTCCTTACCTGCCTCCCGGGGTTGCTGTGAGGATTAAGTGAGGTAACACGCATAAGCCGCTGTAATAGCACTCAACACATAGTAAATACTCAAGGAACGCCAACTATTATTATCTTTTGTTGTGGAATCCTCATAACATGGAGAGGATTGTGGAGTGCTACTGAAAAATATTCCCCGCTTGTTACAGATGGGGAAACTGAGGCTCAGGAAGATTGCATGACTTAGCACGTGGATCTAAAGCCAGCAAATACCAGGGCCAGGATTCAAAACCAGGTCGTTTGACTCTTTCTTCCACCAAGCCCACTGCCTTAGCAGCAGACAGAAGGGCCTGCTCAGCCCAATTTACTAAAACTTGGTTCCACACTTTCCTGCTGAGCACAGCCTGATGCCAGGCCCTGGGCTGGGGGCTCGGCGGTGGGTCAACACCATGTTTTGCTCTCAAGGAGCTTACTGACAGGAATGAAAGGACAGAGCTAGACAGTGGTGGGAGGTCTGCTGGACGTGCTCACTGTCCCTCTTAGGGACAAAAGGAGGAGATCCTGGTCCTGCTCATGCCCCACGCCCACATCTTCCAGACTGGTAGGGACAAACATCTGGACAGTGAGCACACAAAACAGATGGCACAGTTGAGGCACTCGGTGGCACAGGAGAAGGGCTCACCTAGTCTCCAAAAGCCTGGCCCCAGCTGCATGGGGCGCCCCTGGGTCAGGATCTTAACTCTCTCCTCTGGCCCACCCTCTTTTTTTTTTTTTTTTTTTTTTTTTAGATAGGCACCTGAGCTAACAACTTGCCAATTTTTGGGGGTTTTTTTTGCTTTTTCTCCCCAAATCCCCCAAGTAGAGAGTTGTATACTTTTAGTTGTGGGTCCTTCTAGTTGTGGTATGTGGGACGCCGCCTCAACATGGCCCGATGAGCGGCACCATGTCCGCGCCCAGGATCCCAACCCGCGAAACCCTGGGCCGCCCCAGCGGAGTGCGAGAACTTAACCACTCGGCCACGGGGCCAGCTCCTGACAATCTTTGTGTGTGTGTGTGCCACACCCTCTTCATCTGCAAAATGGGGATAACAACCATCCTTTCTTCCTGAGCGGGGTGGGGCAGGAGGATGGAATGAAGTGACCATTGCAAACGGCCAGCCTGGTGCACAGGGTGCTCCAAGCAAGGAGTTCTAATATTATTTCTAAAAGAGGAATAATAATACTCTCACAGGGTTATTTCAAAGAGCAAAAGAAATAATGGGTGTTCCAATACCTCAGACACAGCAGATACTCAATAATCGAGCCTAAAATGGGATCTGCCACTGTGCTTTGTAGCCTTGGAGTCTCCCATGAGGACGCACCCAGATACAGGTTGGTCTTTTCATCCAACAACTTGAGAATGAAGCCCCTAGAACTCCCCAACCGTGCACCTCAAGAAGAAAGTATGCATGAGGCCATGAGGCCTTCCTGGGACGGTGAGCTGTGGGGCCTCCTTCAAGGAGTCCTGGGCAGCCCCTGCTGTGCCCACTGGGAGCTGAATGGTCCTCTCTCCTCGTGCATTGCCCTCACCTCCAGTCCTCACCCTCAGCAGGTGAGCCCAGGCCCTGCCTCATAGTCAGCTGTGGCCCCAAAACAAATGACCCCCCAGCTTTCCCCTTCCCTAGTTTTCCCCCTTCCCCAGTTTTTCCCCTTCACAGTTGCCAGCATCCTCCGCCATCCTTGTCCCTACCTTCTGTCCCTCTGGAAAGCGGGATCCTTCCTCCAGCCCAAAGCGCCTCCCACCCTATGCACCTCTTCACCCATCACCTCCTCCCTCTCATGGCACGTGCCCACCAGCATTTGAGCTTGCCCCCCACACCAGAGGGTCGCCCTCCCACAGTCTTTGCTTCCTCCCCTCCAGCCCAAACACTCCTTTCCTCTGTCCCCTGGCTCCTATCCCTACCCCACTCCTCTTAAAAAAAGGGGACCCCTGTCCCCCCTGTTTCTGACCTCCAAAGAAGCTTTGTGAGTTTCTCAAAGAGGCAAATAAAAGAAAACCTTCTCTCTATTTGCCAAAACAACCCCTCAGCAGCCTGGGGCGATGTTGACCTTCCAGCATTCGAGAACCTCCCACGCTCCTTCAATGCCATTTGCTCCAGGTTTCCCTCCTACCTCTCTGAGCACATCTCCACTTGGCAGCCTCCTCTCCTTCCCTGCTGGCAATTCCTAAAATCTCTGTCTCCAGCCTAGAGACATCTCCTAAGCACAGACCCACATGCCTGACTGCCTCCTCCCCATCTCCACTTGTGTGTAGAAACCTCTAGCTCACAACGTCAAAAACTGAGCTGACTTCCCCTCAAACTGCTCCTCCTCCCCACATTGGACATTGCCATCTCCACACCCTCAGCCCACCAAGCCTGAAACCTTAGCATAACCCAGCGCTTTTCTCTCTCACGCCACACTCGAGCCACCACCATATCCTGTGAACCCTGCTCTTCCAAACTCCCTCAGGTCCACCTCCCCCCTGTCAGCCTAGGGACACTTCAGGCTACGTTCCTCCAACCCACCTCCTCTGGGAAGCCTTCCCTAGGCACCATTACGGTCTCCCTCCTTGGAGCTCCCCTGCCCTCTGTCCACAGCAGGTCCCGATGCCAAGGGCGTAAACTGACCACTCAGGGACCAGGCTCAGCCTCCAGGTGTGTGGTGTTTTCCCCTCACCGTGGGGCCAGCACTAAGCTGTTAAAAATAAACACTGCCAACTGTATTAGTTCCCCAGGCTGCTGTAAGAGTACCACAAACTGGTTGGCTTAAAACAACAGGAATTTATTCTCTCGCGGTTCTGGAGGCTAGAAGTCCAAACTCAAGGGTCATTCTCCCTGCAAAGCCTCTAGGGAAGAATCCTTGCTTACTCCTCCTAGCCTCCGGTGGATGCTGGCAGTCCTCGGCCTTCCTTGGCTTGTGACGCAATAAGTCCAATCTCTGCCTCTGTCTTCTCATGGCCATCTTTCCTCTGTGTGTCTAAGTCCCTGTTTTCTCTTCTTATAAGGACACCAATCATTGGATTAGGGTCCACCCTGAACCGTAAGACCCCATCTTCCATCTGCCGAGACCCTATTTCCAAATAAGGGCACATTCTGAGGTTCCAGATGAACATGGATTTTGAGGGGACACTATTCAACCCAGCACATTTGAAACCAGGAAATTTCACATAAATATCTGGGTTACCACTTCTCTTTTAAAAAACCAGATCTGACCCCACATCACCCGGCAGCCCAGATTCCCACCTGGTGCCGAGCAGCTGGAGCTGAGAAGCCCCTCATTCCCACTTCCAGAAGACACACGCTCTCCACTCACCACAGCCCCTTCCTCAAGGTGCGTGACAGCCGCGGTGGCAGGCTAGGATTAAAGATGGCTCCCACGCTCATCCTCCTCCAAACTCCTAGTGACTTTCTGTTGGAGTAAGAGGGAGTGACAAAGTGGAGCATGTATGCAACTTTCAAAGAGGCAACAGCCCTCAACCAGGCATTTCTCTCATTTATGTTACCTCCCTGGTCCCTGTCTGAGTTTTGATCTGGAGCCTAGCTGTACAGTAGCGACATATTTAGGTGACTGTCACTCACTAGATGGAGCAGTCACTCTCCATGCCCCACCCACAGCCTTGTCCTCCTGTTCCTTCCCACCTTCCAGCTGCCAGCATCTGCACTGCTTTACCTAATGGCCTGTTCTGGCTACCACAGCCGGTTTTTCCCACCCACATGCCAGCCCTCAACCACTGACCGACAGGAGTTGGTGTATAAACACCCCAGCTCCCTCACCCTCGGTGGGATAAATTTAAGGCATTGTTCTCCCCGCTGGCGTTCCCAGAGTGTCCTGGTGGGATTAAGCTCCAGCTGCTCGCTGTGGTAACTGCTTCCGTGACAGGACTTCCGGTGGCTCACTGCCTGCCTGTCTCACCTCCCTCTCTCCTGAGGAAGCGCTCTGTGGGACCACCTTTCAGGTAAGCTATTTGCACAAGAGCCCTTATCTCAGGGTCGGCCTCTGGAGGAACCCAGACTCAGGACAGAGACGTGGTTTGCTTTATTCATCTCCCCTCCTCAGCACACAGCACAGTGAGTGAGCTCGCCATAAAGAGTACTTATGATCCATTCATTCATTCATTCAGCTCCACTTCAGGCCAGGCCTGGGCGAGGTGCTGGGATGCAGTTCATCCAGCAGAGCCACTGTTTCCTGCCCTCCTGAAGCTTCCACTCCAGGGAAGACTGACTTTCTAAAAAACAGAGATTTCTGCCCCCCTAGAAGCCCACAGCTTGGCCTTGGGAAAACTTAGGAATGTAAAAAAGTGGGAAAACGGCACAAGCTAGCAAAGAGTGAGAACTAAAATGCGTGGGCTGATCATTTACCTGTCAGATATCCACCAAGTATTTCTTCAGGCTCTCCTGGCAGGGCCAGGAACATGTCAACAGGCAAACAGAAGGCCAAGAGGTCAGTGTTCCGATGGAGAGCACGGACACTGTGGCAGCACCAAGGAGGGGCTAACCCAGCCTGGCAGGGCCAAGAGGACTCCCTGGAGGAGGTGCATCTGAGCTGAGTCTTGCATTACAGGAAAGTCTTTGCAAGACTTAGAAAAGGAAAAGCATTCTAGACCAAGGAAACTGCACATAGAAAGGGAGGGAGGTGTGAAGATGGGGTAGTTTGGGGAACTGCAAGTGGCTGGTGTGGCTGGGACAAAGGAGAGGGCTCGGAGGGGAGGAGGAGCAGGCAGGGGCAGCATTATGAAGGAGCTGCTGTGCCAGTCTGAGGCATCACACCTCCTTGGACTCAGTTTTCTCCTCAGTGGAATGAACGTAATGAGGCTCTTGTAAAGGTAAAATGTACTAATGCCAGAGAAGATCTTCATCCAACATCTGGCATGTCACTGCCCTCAGGAAACAGTAGCTACTTTATTCTGGGAGCTACAGGAAGTCACTACAGGATATGAAACAGCACAATGGCACGGTCAGCTTGGAGCCTTGGGAGATGCCAGTGAGGAGGTGGCTGTGATCAGAAGGCAGATGTTGGCTGTCTGGAGCCCACATCCCCTTGGCCCACCCTAGAGGTCACCTGCATGGTTTCCAAGGATGGCAGCAGCTTCTTGCGTCTCTCTGCCTGAGCACTTCCTCTAGTATTGGAGTCTTCTCAGCCACATGCGGGACAGGCCAGAAATGCTGAGGAGTTAATGCCCCAGGAGCAACCCTCAGCCAAGAAGGTTTGCAAGTGGCTGGATAAAACCTCCTGCTTCCCACCCCTCAGCGGGAGAGTTGCAAGGAGTGCTCCATATAGCCTCTCAGAGGGTCCCCAATTGGACTGAGCTCCAAGTGACACCAGAGGTAACTCACTCATTAGCATACCTTTCATTGGCTTTTCTCCATTTCCTGTCTCACTTCCCACACCCTCTCGATGCCTCCTAGGACCACCTCCCAAATAAACTACTTACACCCAAATTCTTGTCTCAAGATCTACTTTTAGGGAAACCCAAACTTAGCAGTTGGTAACAGAATTGACGCTGGAGGGGCTGGCCCCGTGGCCGAGTAGCCAAGAGACCATGCAAAGTCCTCCCCTAAGGCAAATGCCTTCGAAGACAATGGTTGTCCTCCTGCCTCCCCTTATCCTACCCCAATGCTCATGACATGTAGGCCAAAAACTATGGTCTGATCTCAGCACGGTTTGATGGGGAAGTACTGCTCCTTGTATGGGAGGAAGACATTATTCACCATCAAAACTGCAGGAACTAACTAATATATACCAGGAGGAACTGGAAGATTACACGTGAGAGTGTGTCTTGAGGGCATTGGGCCATGGTGGAGGGAGAATATAAGGCTGGATAGGAGAGAGTTTACTGAAGTGGGTGCTCCTATCACTCAAGACTACACATCCTGACAAGGATGTTCAAAGCCAGTCTTAACACGTTGCTGGGATGGTTCCTTGAGACTTGGAGATGACAATGGCCTATAGTAAATGAGGTAGAAATACCATAACTGCCTTGACAGAGTATTATGGAAGAGGTCAGAAGGCTCCTCGTAGTGGGCATGCTAGACTGGATTTATGATGTAAGACCAGACAGCTTAGTTCTTAAGCAGTAAGACAACTGACTAAGTTCTCTAAGAGGGCAAAAAGGACACTCACCATACTAAGTGGACGTGCACCATGGAATAATAAGGAACGCACTATGAGAAACTCAGTGGAAGGGGGCCAGCCCCGCAGCCAAGTGGTTAAGTCTGCGCACTCTGCTTTGGCGGCCCAGGATTTCACTGGTTCGGATCCTGGGCATGGACCTAGCACTGCTCATCAAGCCATGATGAGGTGTTGTCCCACACAGCACAGCCAGAAGGACCTACAACTAGAGTATGCAACTATGTACTGGGGGGCTTTGGGGAGAAGAAGAAGAAAAAAGAGAAGATTGGCAACAGATGTTAGCTCAGGTACCAATCTTTAGGAAAAAAAGAAACCCGGTGGTAGCTTTCCTCTGTGAGCCAAGTTGATGGTAAAGATGCAGCTATGGAACTGGGCTACCTAATGTCAATGAGAAGATAGAATTCTGAACTATCAGAGGCCAGGTAATGGCACTTAAACATTAGTGACAAGGTGGGTGTTATGGGCAACAAAACTGGAATGGTAACCAGAGACATCAACCCACAGGGATGTGTGGTGGCTAATAGACCATAGTCTTTCCAAAGAGGAGATAGATTGGCAGCCATTTAGATTGTTGACCTACAAACCAAAAAATATTAGGAGTATGGAATCAGAAGACTATTAATCAGTTGCCACAATGGAAAATAATGATCCCTTGCTCAGTTTCAGACTTGAGCCAGTTCTCAGATCCAGTGTCTGTCAATTGAAGGAGAGGCCAGGTCCCCTTGAGGAAGGGTCCAGCAATGCCATAGAAAGTATTACAATACATATTACCCCCTTTCACCAAAAGCCGTATCACCAATTACCAGACTAATTACATACTGGAGAAAGGGAAACATCCAAGTCTCTTGGGAGCCATTGAATAAAGCGCCTGAACCGGCACTCTTACCAGGAAACCCAACATGCCATCATGGCTCCCTTGCTGGATTGGGGTTACACGAAGGCCAGATGATACATGAAGTCTTGGCCCAAGTCCAACCTACAGTGGAATTCATCGTGTGAGAAAAGATCAGGTGAGAGCACCTGAAACTGTCCCCTGCCCTGGCCAAGAGAAGGAATCAGAAGCAGAGCTGCATCATGGGTGGAATGGCAGAAATTAGTGCCACCCTCAATGATTTAAAGGATGCCGGGGTGGTGATTTTTTACCACATTCCTCTTTAATTTACCATTATATCCCCTGCAAAAAAATAGATCATGGTGGACAATAGTGGACTACCAGAAACTTAACCAACTGGTAGATCCAACCACAGCCATTATGCCAGATATGATATCTCTACCAGAATCAACCAACACCTGGTATGGAGCTAGTGATGGGGCAAATGTATTCTCTTCAATTCCCATCAGAAAGTAAGATCAAAAGCAGTTTGCAGTTCTCATTCCATATTCACCTAGAATGAACAGCAATACACATCAACCTTCTAGCCCCTGGGCTATAATTCTTCTTCTTTCTGTCTCAATATAAGTCAAAGGAACGTTGATCATTTTGACGTTTCCGGAGAACATCATCATACTGGTCCACTATACTGATGACATCATCTTAATCAGATCTCATGAGCAGAAGTACTCTGGATGCCTTGCAAAGAAACACGTGTGCCAGAGAGTAGATTAACCCCACAAAGATTAAGGGGCTTGCCACATCAATAACACTTTTAGTAGGCCAATGGCATAGGGCACTCTCGGACATCCCACCACCCCAAAGTAAAGGATACGTTATCACACCTTTTATCTCCTACAACTAAGAAAAAGGCTCAGCCCTTGGTAGACCCTCTGGATTCTGGAGACAGCCCACATTTAGGTATATGTTCTAATCTATTTATTGGGTGACTTAGAAGTTTACCTATTTGAGAGAGCTTTACAGCTGGTTCAGGCTGATGTAAAAGCTGCCCTGACACATGGGCCATATGACCCAATAGACCCGTAGGTATTAGAAGTGTCCACAGTAGATAGAAGACCACGTGGAATCTCTGACAAGCCCAAAATAAAGGTTAAAATGTAGACTTCTAGGACTCTGGAGGAATGATGTTCATATTTCTGCAGCAGAGAAGTATTCATTATTCAAAGACAAGCTCCTGATGTGCTACTGGACCTTAGGGGAAACTGAGCACCTGACCTAGAACATCAGATGACTATGAAACCAGAGATGCTTATCAAGAGCTAGGCATCATCAGGGCTGGCCCGGTGGTGTAGTGGTTAAGTTCGCACACTCTGCTTTGGCAGCCCAGGGTTCACAGGTTCGTATCCTGGGTGCAGACCTAGCACCATTCATCAAGCCACACTCTGGCACATCCCACATGGAATAGAGGAAGATTGGCACAGATGTTAGCCCAGCGACAATCTTCCTCACACACAAAAAAAGAGCTAGGCATCATTAGATCCACCAGCAATTCTATCATACAACAGAAATGATACATTTGGTATTGGGCTTAAGAAGTTCCAGAAGGTACAAATACATGACCCAAATCCCATGTCTCCCACCTTTATTGCATTACAGCCTCTCCATCAGTTTCACATATGGCTTCTTAGGAGATTTGCAACAAGCAGCTGATGGGAAGGAAAAAACCTGGTCCTGGTTCATAAATGGGTAGACTTAACGTGTTTGTGCAAGTTGAAAATAGACTTCTACACTACAACCCATTCATGGGTGGCTCCAAGAGACAGGAGTGAGGAGAAAGCATCCTACTAGGGAGAGCTTCAAGCAGTACACAGCACAATTTTGTGTGGCAGGGTCAGAGGTAAGGAGATATATATATGTAAATATATACAGAGAGAGAGAGAGAGACTACTGGGAAGTGATGAAAGGCTTGGATGTATCGTCAGGAAGGAACAGTGGAAGATCAGCGACAAAGAGGTCTGGAAGAGGCATTTAGATCAATCTATGGGGGCAGTCATGAAGAGTGACTTAACCTGGGGACAGAGTGGATCTGAGCAGTGCAAGGGGAGAGTGCAGCAAATTCTGGACATGCCTCATCTATGTCCTTATGTTTTAAAAACCTCTCTTCTAAAAAGCATATGACTGTATTTTTTCAATCCAATCTGGTAATTTCCGTCTGTAACTGAATGTGTTTAGTCCATCACATTTTTGTGATTTCTGATATGCTTGAATTTATTTCTAACATCTAACTTGGGGCTTCCTATATTTCCTGCTTTGTTAATGCTTCTGTTTTCTCCTCTGTTGCCTTCTAATAGGTTGACTGTTTTTTTATTCCTTTTTCTCTAATTGTTTTAAAATTATACACTCTATTTCTATTCTTAAAGCTACCCTTAAAATTTTAATACAGATATTTGACTTAACAAGGTCTAAAGTTAAAGAATATCTCTACCATCCTTTATACAATAAAATGACTTAAATCTTTAACTCCAATATACATGTTATCATTTTATACTGTTTTGTTCCACCTTCTATTTAGACCATTCCACTAAAAATTAATTTTTATTATCACTGTATATAAGTTCTTTTCTAGTAAACCCATGTATTTATATATTTTTTATTATTGTATTGTACATTTACTCCTGAGTTAGATTTCCTTCTTCTAGAAATATACCCTTTAGTTATTTTTTCAACACAGTTTAGTTACTAATAAATATTTCAGTATTTTTCTGAAAATATCTTTATTTTGCCCTTTCTCTTGAATGCTAGTTTACCTGGGGATAAAATTCTAGGTAGATACTTATTTTCTGTAGGCACTTTCACGATGTAATACCATCCGTCTTCTATTGTTGTTCTTGATAAGTCTAAAGTTAGTCTAATTGTCATTCTCTGTGGTTAATCTCTTTATTCTCTCTATTATTTTAAGATGCTGTCTTTGATTTTAGGGTTCTTCAGTTTCACTTCAAAGTGTGTATGTATAGATTGTTTTATTTATCCTGCTTAAGATATTTAGGCTTCCCAAACCTGAAGATTTTATGTCTTTCATGAATTCTGGATAATTCTTATTCAAAATTGCTTTAGATATTGTCTGTCCATTCTCTCTCTTCTAATCTTCTGGAACTTTTCTTAGCTGAATGTTGAACTCTCTCTTTTATCCTCCATTTTTCTTAACCTGTCTTTTATATTTTCCATTTCTATATCTATGTATACATTCTGGGTAATTTTTTCAGATCTATCTACCAGTTCACTAATTTTTTCTTTGGCTGTGTCTAATCTGATGTGTAGTCTGGTCATTGAGTTTTTAATTTCAATGATTATATTCTTCATTTCTATAAATTCTACCTGGTTCTTTTTCAAGACTGTTTTTTTCTATTTCATAGTGTCTTATTCTTTTCTTTATTATGTTAAGCAGATTTGGGGGTGTTACCAAGGCATAGCCTAGCCTAGCCTGCCTAATTCAACATGCCTATTTGCATGATTACTGTATGTCTCCCTACTAAATTCTGTGTTTCATGAGGGCAGAGCCATATCTGTGCTTCAATCAGTTGCAGTCAATATTAATTCTGATGCTCGTTATCTCATCTTTGGCCAAGAGAAGCCCCTGCTGGCTTCTGTGTGCTTTTGACATGGCCCCACTTACTTTTTTTTGATAATGTCATTACTTTCTAGTAAAAGAGAGTGTCCCAGGTTTATCTTGTACATTCCCAGCCTGTGACTTGGAATCAGCCATTTTTCCAAAAAGCCCTGGTTCCCCATGGTGCTATGGTGAGGGGATAATATTTAGAGACCAAATTCTGGGTGATAGGAGTGTTCTTTGTTCTAGGTTCTCATTGGTTCTAGGCCGTCTCATTGGACAGAGTGAAGAAAGTTGAATATTCTTTTCAATCATGAGTTTATACTAATACTGCTAATTAAAATTAACATTATCAGGTTGAACTCACCTCCTCCCACAAACACAACCAGGTTACAACAATTTTAGGAAGAATCTCCCTGGATTGAAAACTGAAAACTGGATAAAAAGAACCCCCACAACAAGGGACAGTCCTGACGAAAGCAGAAGAGGCAGTAACTCCAGCCAGAGAGGAAAAAAGCCACCTTTGGGAGCAGCGGAGCTTCTCAGCTGGCCAGGCGGGAGCCAACCTAAGGTACGCAGCCCTCCCTGGAGGAGTGAGGTCCAGAGCAGGGGCAATACTGCTATAACCATCCTTCGGACTCAGCCCAACTGAGGGGGGTCTTACTGTCTGGCTTTGCTGGCTATTAACTGCAGCGAGGACACCCCAGAAAAGCTATTGGCCGAAAGCTGAAAAGATCCGGGTCTTAAAGGGCCCACGCACAAACTCACTCATTGCAGCAACCTAAAATCACCAGAGAGAAGGCTGACTGTCCTTTGGTGAAATGAGACTCACCTGGTGGGCTCTGGGGGCATCTTAGTGAGAGGAGGATCCTCTCCGGAGACTGAGACATTGGTGGGGGCCGTTGTTCTGAGCTGGTCCAGGCGTGCTGATACGGACACAGGTGGGGGCCATTGACGTGCATCCCTTGGGCTGTTAGCCCAGGGGTCTGCCACACCCACTAGAGCACAGATTTAATCCAGTTCAGCCAGGGCAGGCAACCCGCCCTAGGGACTGGCCCCACCTAACAGCAAGCCCTCAGGCTACTTTTCAGCCTGCATTGACTGAAAGCCTTGATCCTCTACAGGCAGGCAAAGGTGTCTGCCTCTGTAGGGCAGGGCTTGTGTGAGGACCTGGTGAACTGTGGGGGGCAATGGGGCAGAGGTGGGGGCCTCTGCAGTGTGGCGGTGGGGTACGCTCCAGGGGGTTGAGAAGTGTGCACGGACCAGGACTGTGCTGACAGTGTATGTGGTCCGGAGGGGGGTGAGGCTTATCAGCGGCAGAAGACTTGTGTTTCACAAATGGCCATAAAAAGGATCAGCCCCACCTTCCAAAGCCTGAAACAACTGAGTGCCTCGATGCCAAGGGCTAGCCCTACTCAGCTGCACTCCTAAGAGAACTGACATCAGCCTTGTTGGCCTCAGGCCTATCACAACTGTACGCCCCTGAGCCTAGCAACCAGCTACACTGGGTACCAACCCAATTAAGAGGACAATTGCAATAAGAGTGCGCTAATAGGCGGGACCAAGATGGCGGAATGAATTGTCTTCTTTGCCTCTCCCTTGTCAAATCTACAACTAATTGGACATTCACTGATTAACAAAGGATATCCAGATAGCATCTCAAGATGCCTAAGAGTCTTGTACTGCTATACATCGGAAGGCAGACGGACTTCCCCCCGGGAGGAGGTGGAAATAGGTGAAAACTCTCCAACCCCCGACCCCCAACCCCCGGACAGCCTAGTTCCTGCAGGAGGCTCTCTTCCAGCGGACTCCCCCATAGCATCGCCACACACCAAGGGCGGGAGTGTACACTCACTAGTGGAGCAATGGTGGAAACAGATGACAACAGCCCTACTCAAGCCCCCCGCGATTACACCTAAGCCCAGGGGGAATCCCCAGGGTCCCGAACCCACGGGCAGGGAAAGCCTCTGCTCACCATTAGCAGGGAGGCCCTGCCCAGAATCCAGAACAAAGGGAAGCTCCTGGTGGGTGGATTCCCCGGCACAGCACCAGACCACAAGCTGCTGCCGGGCCCACGGTCTCTGGCGCACGGGTCAGTGCAGGGGGTGTCCGGACTTCCTGTGGACATGCATGGGGACACAGTTCTAGGTCCAGCGCCTGGCTCTGTGGCCCAGGGGGAGGCTCCGGGGTCTTGCACCTCCCCGGCAGGGAAAGCCTCTGCTCGCCATTAGCAGGGAGGCACCACCCAAAATCCAGAACAAAAGGAAGCTCCCAGCAGGTGGATTCCCTGGCACTGCACCAGACTGCCAGCTGCTGCTGGGCCCATGGTCTCCAGCGCACAGGTTGGTGCAGGGGGTGCCCAGACTTCCCATGGACATGCTTGGGGACTGGGTGGAGCTCCAACACCCGGCTCTGCAGCAGGGGAGATGCTCCAGGGTCCCGCACCCCCCCAGCAGGGAGGGCCTCTCCTTGCCATTTGCAGGGAGGCCCTGCCCAGCATTCAGAACACCAGGAACCTCCCTAGAGCAGAATTCCCCACAAGGCAGCAGCTTACAAGCCACCGCCAGGCCCACGGACTCTGGCCATGTCCCAGGCGAGGCAAGGGGCTCCCAGAGATCCCGTGAGAGTGGAGCTCTGGTGAAACGGCTATGTAGCCCGGGGGGGGGGGTCTCCAGGTTCTTACAGCAGCCTCAGCGAAAGCCTCTGCACAGCACTAGTGGAGAGGTCCCGACTGGCAATCACAAGGCGGGAAGGCCCTGGGGCAAAAGTACCACAGCTAGGTGAGCTAACAACAGACTGCAGAAGATACCCATAGCTCTGCTGGGACCTATAGTGAACAAGTGTGATCTTGTGGACTCTGTTAGGGACAAAGTGGCAATTATAGGTGATCCTGCTCCTGGCTGCTGGGAAAGCCCACAACACCGCTGCAGACCACAAGGAGGGAGCATGTCTGAGTGGGCTGCAACAGTAGGCATCAGCAGCCTGAGGCCCCCTTGCAATTGCCCCCACAACCGACAGGGGACCCCACAGGACGACTGTGACTACGAGGAAGGGTCCAGGTCCAGTCAGTAACAGCTGACAGGGTTCCTCGTTGGTGCAGTCTAAACAGCTGCCCCCCCCACACACACACACCAGTCGCAACAAGTGGAAGCAGCGACTAAACGCTATCTCTATGCGGAGGCACAAATCCACGCCATAAAGCAGTATGCAAAAATATATTAAATCTCCAGAACAGAAGGAAAATGATAAGCACCCAGAAAACAATCCCAAAGACAATGAAATCTATAACCTAAATGACGATGATTTCAAAACTGCCATTATTAAAAAACTCAATGAGTTAAAAGAGAATTCAGATAGACAACTCAATGAGTTCAGGAGCTATGTCACAAAAGAGCTTGACACTATAAAGAAGAACCAATTAGAAATACTGGAGATGAAGAACACAATGGAGATTAAGAAAAATCTGGACTCTCTGAACAGTAGGGTCGATAATATGGAGGACAGAATTAGCAATTTGGAGGATGGGAATATAGAAATGCTGCAGACAGAGGTGGAGAGAGAACTAAGACTAAAAAGAAATGAAGAAACTCTCCAAGAATTATCCGACTCAATTAGGAGATGCAACATAAGGATTATAGGTATACCAGAAGGAGAAGAGAAGAAGGGGGCAGAAGGCCTGTTCAAAGAAATAATAGCTGAGAACTTTCCAAACTTGGGAAGAGAGATGGAACTTCATGTGACAGAAGCCAACAGATCTCCAAACTTTATTAACGCAAGAAAACCAACCCCAAGGCATATAGTAGTGAAACTAGCAAAACTCAATGACAAAGAAAAAATACTAAGGGCAGCCAGGCAGAAGAAAATAACTTAGAAAGGAAACCCCATAAGGCTATCAGCAGATTTCTCAGGAGAGACCTTACAGGCTAGAAGAGATTGGAATGAAATATGCAAAACTCTGAAGGACAAAAACCTGCAGCCAAGAATATTCTACCCAGCAAAAATATCCTTCAAATACAGTGGAGAAATAAAAACTTTCCCAGATAAACAAAAGTTAAGGGAGTTCATCGCCACAAAACCTCCTCTTCAAGAAATGCTCAGGAAGAACCTCATTCCTGAAAAATCAGAAAAAGGAAAGGGGGTTACAAAATCCAGAACAAAGGAGATAAGCAGAAGGACAATAACACAAAGTAATAGCTCTCCATCAGGACAAAATGCAAAAGAACCAGAAAACAAGTGATAAAATGGCAACAGTAGGCCCCCATGTTTCAATAATCACTCTAAACGTGAATGGATTGAACTCTCCAATCAAAAGGCACAGAGTGGCAGGATGGATCAAAGAACAAGGTCCAACAATATGCTGCCTCCAGGAAACACACCTCAACCCCAAAGACAAACACAGACTCAAAGTGAAGGGATGGAAGACAATACTCCAAGCTAATAATGAACAAAAGAAAGCAGGTGTTGCCATACTTATATCAGACAAAGTAGACTTCAAAGCAAAACAGGTAACGAAAGACAAAGAGAGGCAGTATATAATGATAAAAGGGACGCTCCACCAAGATGACATAACACTTATAAATATATATGCACCCAACACAGGAGCACCAAAATTTGTAAAGCAACTCTTAACATAACTAAAAGAAGACATCAACAACAATACAATAATAGTAGGGGACCTCAACACACCATTAACACCAATGGACAGAACATCCAGACAGAAAATCAACAAGGAAATAATAGAATTAAATGAAAAATTAGACCAGATGGACTTAATAGATATATATAGAACACTTCATCCAAAAACAGCATGTTACACATTCTTCTCAAGTGCACATGGAACATTCTCAAGGATTGACCATATTTTGGGAAACAAAGCAAACATTAATAAATACAAGAGAGTTGAAATAATATCAAGCATCTTTTCTGATCATAATGCTATGAAACTAGAAATCAACTACAAGAATAAAGCTGGGAAAGGGCCAAAAATGTGGAGACTAAACAACATGCTACTGAACAAACAATGGATTATTGAAGAAATTAAAGAAGAAATCACACATTATCTGGAGACAAATGAAAATGAAAACACACTGTACCAAATGATTTGGGACGCAGCAAAGGCAGGCCTAAGAGGGAAATTCATTGCAATACAGGCTCACCTCAATAAGCAAGAAAAATCTTACATAAATAACCTCAAACGACACCTAAAGGAATTAGAAAAAGAAGAACAAACAAAGCCCAAAGTCAATAGAGGGAGGGAAATAATAAAAATTAGAGCAGAAATAAATGATATTGAAACAAAAAAGACAGTAGAAGGGATCGATGAAACAAAGAGTTGGTTCTTCGAAAAAATTAACAAAATCGACAAACCCTTAGCCAGACTCACTAAAAAAAAAAAAGAGAGAAGTCTCAAATAAATAAAATTAGAAACGAGAGAGGAGAAATCACAACAGATACCAAAGAAATACAAAGGGTCATAAGAGAATACTATGAAAAACTATATGCCAACAAATTGAACAACCTAGAAGAAATGGATAAATTCCTAGAATCATACAACCTACCCAAACTGAATCAGGAAGAAATAGAGAATCTGAATAGACCAATCACAAGTAAAGAAATAAAAACAGTAATCAAAAACCTCCCCAAAAATAAGAGTCCAGGACCAGACGGCTTCTCTGGAGAATTCTACCAAACATTCAAGGAAGATTTAATACCTATCCTTCTCAAACTATTCCAGAAAATAGAGGAAGATGGAGCACTCCCTAATACATTCTATGAAGCCAACATCACCCTGATCCCCAAACCTGACAAGGACAACACAAAGAAGGAAAACTACAGGCCAGTATCACTGATGAACATAGATGCAAAAATCCTCAACAAAATTTTGGCAAACCGAATACAGCAATATATCAAAAAGATTATGCACCATGATCAAGTGGGATTTATACCAGGGACACAGGGATGGTTCAATATCCACAAGTCAATCAACGTGATTCACTACATTAACAAAATGAGAAACAAAAACCACATGATCATCTCAATAGATGCAGAGAAAGCATTCGACAAGATCCAACATCCATTTATGATAAAAACCTTCAATAAAATACGTATAGAAGGAAAATACCTCAACATAATAAAGCCCATATATGACAGACCCACAGCCAACATCATACTCAACGGACAAAAACTGAAACCCATCCCTCTCAGAACAGGAACAAGACAAGGGTGCCCACTTTCACCACTCTTATTCAACATAGTACTGGAGGTTTTGGCCAGAGCAATTCAGCAGGAAAAACAAATAAAAGGAATCCAAATAGGCAACGAAGAAGTAAAACTCTCACTGTTTGCAGACGACATGATCTTATATATAGAAAACCACAAAGAATCCATAGAAAAACTATTAGAAACAATCAACAGCTACAGCAAAGTTGCAGGGTATAAAATCAACATACATAAATCAGTAGCATTTCTATATGCTAACAATGAACTAACAGAAAAAGATCTCAAGAACTGAATCCCATTCACGATCACAACAAAAAGAATAAAATACCTCGGGATAAATTTAACCAAGGAAGTGAAAGATCTATACAATGAAAACTACAAGACCTTCTTGAAAGAAATCGACGATGACATAAAGAGATGGAAAGACATTCCATGCACATGGATTGGAAGAATAAACATAGTTAAAATGTCCAGACTACCTAAAGCACTCTACAGATTCAAGGCTATCCCAATCAGAATTCCAATGTCATTCTTTACAGAAATTGAACAAAGAATCCTAAAATTCATATGGGGCAACCAAAGACCCCGAATTGCTAAAGCAATCCTGAGAAAGAAGAGCAAAGCTGGAGGCATCACAATCCCTGACTGCAAAACATACTACAAAGCTACAGTAATCAAAACAGGATGGTACTGGCACAAAAACAGATGCACAGATCAATGGAACAGAATTGAAAGCCCAGAAATAAAACCACACATCTATGGACAGCTAATCTTTGACAAAGGAGCTGAGGGCCTACAATGGAGGAAAGAAAGTCTCTTCAACAAATGGTGCTGGGAAAACTGAACAGCCACATGTAAAAGAATGAAAATCAACCATTCTTTTTCACCATTTACTAAAATAAACTCAAAATGGATCAAAGACCTAAAGATTAGGCCTGAAACAATAAGTCTTCTAGAAGAGAATATCAGCAGTACACTCTTTGACATCAGCTTCAAAAGAATCTTTTTGGACACCATAACCCCTCACATGAGGGAAACAATAGAAAGAATAAACAAATGGGACTTCATCAGACTAAAGAGCTTCTTCAAGGCAAGGGAAAACAGGATTGAAACAAAAAAACAGCCCACTAATTGGGAAAAAATATTCACAAGTTATTTATCCGACAAAGGGTTAATCTCCATAATATACAAAGAACTCACACAACTCAACAATAAAAAATCAAACAACCCAATTACAAAATAGGCAGGGGACATGAACAGACATTTCTCCAAAGAAGATATACGGATGGCCAATAGACACATGAAAAGATGCACATCATCACTAATCATCAGGGAAATGCAAATCAAAACTACACTAAGATATCACCTTACACCTGTTAGAATGGCAAAAATATCCAAAACCAAGAGTGACAAATGTTGGAGAGGCTGTGGAGAAAAGGGAATCTTCATACACTGTTGGTGGGAATGCAAACTGGTGCAGCCACTATGGAAAACAGTATGGAGATTCCTCAAAAAGTTAAGAATAGAAATACGTTATGACCCAGCCATCCCACTACTGGGTATCTATCCTAAGAACCTGAAATCAGCAATTCCAAAAGTTCCATGCACCCCTATGTTCATCGCAGCATTATTCACAATAGCCAACTCATGGAACCAACCTAAGTGCCCAGCAACTGATGATTGGATAAAGAAGATGTGGTATATATATACAATGGAATACTACTCAGCCATAAAAAAGGACAAAGTCGTCCCATTCACAACAACATGGATAGACCTTGAGGGTATTATGTTGAGTGAAATAAGCCAGACAGAGAAAGACGAACTCTGTATGACTCCACTCATAGGTGGTAGTTAACATATGGACAAAGAGAACTGATCGGTGGTTGCCAGGGGAAAGGGGGGTGGGGGGAGGGAACTAGGGGTGAAGTGGTGTACCTAAAACATGACTAATAATGATGTACAACTGTAATTTCACAAGGATGTTAACTTTCATAACCTTAATAAAAAAATTTTAAAAAATCATAAAATGCAAGGAAAAAAATTAACATTATCAGAGTTTTAATTAACTCATTTGATTTCTTAAGAACTTTATGGATGCATAATTTACATACAATAAAATTCACTCATTTTGGATACAATTGTCTAACATCCAATGCCCTAAAATATTCCCTCATGCCCCTTTGCAGTTGATCCCCTCTCCTGACCCTCAGTCCCTGGTAACTACCAATCTGCTCTCTGTCACTTTAGTTTTGCCTTTTCTAAAATGTCATATAAGTAGTATCATATGATATAGTCTTTTGCGTTTGACCTCTTAGCATAATGTTTTTGAGATTCATCCATATTTTTGCATATATTAATATTGCATTTATTTTTGTTGCTGAATTAGTATTCCAGCATATGGATATACCACCATCTGTTGATCCATTCACCAGTTGATGGACAGTTGGGTTGTTTCCAGCTTTTGGCTATTATGAATAAAGCCGCTATAAACATTCCTGTACAAGTCTTTATGTGGACATATGTTTTTATTTCTCCTGAATAAACACCTAAAAGTAGGATTTGGGGGAAACATGATACTTGTGTTTTTTGTTTTTTGTTTTTTTTTTTTTTAAGATTTTATTTTTTCCTTTTTCTCCCCAAAGCCCCCCGGTACATAGTTGTGTATTCTTCGTTGTGGGTTCCTCTAGTTGTGGCATGTGGGACGCTGCCTCAGCGTGGTCTGACGAGCAGTGCCATGTCCGCTCCCAGGATTCGAACCGACGAAACACTGGGCCGCCTGCAGCGGAGCGCGCAAACTTAACCACTCGGCCACGGGGCCAGCCCCTGATACTTGTGTTTTTAACTTTATTAGATACTGCCAAACTGTTTTCCAAAGTCGCTGAACTATTTTGCATTCCACCAACAAGGTATGAAAGTTCTAATTGTTCCACAAACTTGCCAACAATTGATGTTATCACTCTTTTTCACTTTAGTCACTTTAATGGTTGGGTACTGGCATCTCATTCTAGCTTTCATTTGTATTTCCCTGATGACAGTAATACTGAGCATCTTTTCATGTACAAATCTTCTGATTTTATAATTTTCTCTTGCATTAAAAATCTTGGTTGCTAACAACTATTTGTTTGCACTGATGAATTTTTTCCTCTCTACCTTTGCTGTCAGTTGCTGGCTATAAAACTCAATAATTCATGGGAAGCAGAAAAGTGAGAGAGTGAGGGTTTTCAAGTCTGGAAGTCAAAGGGAGACCCTGAACCATCACTTTCAGGCTGAGTGATCTTGGGCAAGTCCATTAAACTCCCCAAGCCTCAGTCTCTTATTTTCCAAATAGGGATTGTCATCATCAACAAACAGTAATTATTATTATTAGCTCCCATTTATCAAGCAGCTCCTATGTGCCAGGCTTTATGCTAAATGCATTACTTACATGCTAAGTAAATGTGTTTATATTATGTAAAATGCTTAGAACAGTGCCTAGAACATAGCAAGCTCTATATAAGTATTAGTATTATATTTTTAATGTATTTTATTGCAGTAAAATATACATAAATTTTACCATTTTAACCATTTTCAAGTGTACAGTTCAGCGGCATTAAGAATATTCACGTTGTTGTACAAACATCACCACTATCCATCTCCAGAATGTTTTCATCACCCCATACTGAAACCCTGTACCCATTAAACACCAATTCCTCATTCTCCCCTCCCCTCAGCCCCTGACAACTGCTGTTCTTCTTTCTGTCCCTATAAATTTGTCTATTCCAGATACCTCATATAAGTGGAATCATACAGTATTTGTCCCTTTGTGTCTGGCTTACTTCACTTAGTATAATATCCTCAGGGTTCATCCATGTTGTAGCATGTATCAAAATTTCATTCCTTTTTGGAAATGCAAATCAAAACTACACTAAGATATCACCCTCCACCCATTAGAACGACAAAAATAACTAAAACAAATAGTAACAAATGTTGGAGAGGTTGTGGAGAAAAAGGAACCCTCATACACTGCTGGTGGGAATGCAAACTGGTGCAGCCACTATGGAAAACAGTATGGAGATTCCTCAAAAAATTAAAAATAGAACTACCATATGATCCAGCTATTCCACTACTGGGTATCTATCCAGAGAGCTTGAAGTCAGCAATTCCAAAAGTCCTATGCACCCCAATGTTTACTGCAGCATTATTTACAATAGCCAAGATGTGGAAGCAACCTAAGTGCCCATCAACAGATGATTGGATAAAGAAGATGTGGTATATATATACAATGGAATACTACTCAGCCGTAAAAAAGAACAAAATCGTCCCATTTGCAACCACATGGATGGACCTTGAGGGAATTATGTTAAGTGAAATAAGCCAGATAGAAAAGGACAATCTCTGTATGACTCCACTCATATGACGACTTTAAACCTGTGGACAAAGAGAACAGATTAGTGGCTACCAGGGGAAAGGGGGGGGGTTGGGTGTGGGCACAAAGGGTGAAGGGTTGCACATACAACACGACTGACAGACAATAATATATAACTAAAATTTCACAAGATTGTTACCTATCATTAACTCAATAAAAAAATTAAAAAAAAAATTCATTCCTTTTTAAGGCTGCCTTACTTATATTCTGTCTGGTTGTTCTATCCATTATTGAAAGTCAGGGTGTTGTAGTCTCCAACTATTATTGTAGAAGTGTCTGTTTCTCTCTTCGACTCTGTCAATTTTTGCTTCATGTATTTTGAGGATCTGTTATTAGGTGCATAAATTATTATTATTGTTGTTGTTGTTGTTATTTAATCCTCACAGTACACTATGAGGCAAGACTGTTATTATCTTCCTTTTGCAGATGAGGAAAATAAGGCTTAGAGAAACTAAGTGTCTTGACCAAGGTCAACACATATCATAACGATACTATTAGAAAACGCATTTATCACCATTGGGCGTAGGTCCTATACCCACTCCTAACTCTGAATATTGGCAATTATTGGAAAATTGTGAAGCATCTAGCTTACCTTTCCTATTCAAACTGCATGTCAAATTTCTTGTAACCAAATAGCCTTGTTTGATAAGGAAAGATTTTTCCTCACAAAAGAATTTCAACTAGAAAATGATGATGGAATTAGAAAAACACTTCTTTGAAACCCCTCATGGAATAATGTTCTAGGTAATGATGAGCAATGGATGCAAAACACATTTGATGAAATGTGTATGAGTTTTCTATTGTTACTGTAACAAAGTATTACAAACTCAGTGCCTTAAAACAATATAAATTTATCTTACAGTTCTAGATGACAAGAGTCTGAAATGGGTCTCAATGGGCTAAAATCAGGGTGTCACAAGGGCTGTGTTCTTGATGGAGGCCCTAGGGGCGAATCCAATTCCTAGCCTATTCTAGCTTCTAGAGGCTGCCTGCATTTTCTGGCTAGTTGCCTTCTTCTCCTTCTTCAAAGCCAGCAATGTAGCATCTTTAGATCTCCTTCTGATTCTGACCCCTTCTATGCCTCCATCTTTCACTTTAAAGTCTCCTTGTGATTACAATGGACGCAACTGGATAATACAAAATAATCTCCTTATTTTAAGGTCAGCTGGTCACCACCCTTAGTTATAACCATCTTCAAGCTTTATTCCCTCTTGCTACATAACAATATATTCACAAGTTCTAGATAATAGGACATGGACATCTTTGGGGGAGGAGCATTATTCTGCCTACCACAATGGGGAACTAGATATTTGCAAAGTGTCGAATTATCAACTCACAGATTACTTAGAGGTCATAAGAGGGGCACCTTAATAATGAAGGAGTCAGATTGTTACCATCTGAACTCACTAATCAATTGTAATATCACTATTGGTGGGACAATGAGACATGGTATGCATTCTGATGCTATGTAGTATGAAATAAACAGCATCATCTACGAAATATTTTTTTCCAAGAACATTTTACACAACTTTAAACAACCTTTTGGGTCTAACTTCCAGTTTACCATAAATACAGGGGATAAGGGAAGAAGTTAAATGACACCATGAAGAAGCAATCAGACAAATCCTGAAGATGGGTCATTGAAGAGGACAATTGCCTCGGTTTCTTCAGTAAATCACTGGCATTAAAAAAAAAAGCTGAAGGGCTGTTTTAGATTAAGTGATAATAGTTCCCCCAGAAGCAGACTCTCACGCGTGAATTTGTCACGTGTTACTGGGGGCACTGGAGAACCAAAAAGGAGTGAGAAAGTGATCCAGGGAAGGAAAGGAGCTAATCAGGGTTTACTGTTAAGCCAGCCACTACAGTGGGCAACTGGACTTCAATCTCACAAGGAAACTCGGGGAAATAGCACAAAACCCAAGACTCAGAATTATCCCACCCAGAGGGCAAGGGAGCTGAAATAGTTATATACCAACTCCTAAAAGTCATTTGTAGAGGACCAGTCCCTGGGAGTGTTAATTCCTTGGCACTTTTGGCATGTGGCAAGCAGGTAAAGCAATCTTCTACCAGTGGTATACCTAACGTATTTGACACCTGCGATGGGTCACATTTTAACAGCCCCATTCTCTACATGAAAAAATTATTTTCAATAATTAGTATGATATAAAATGAAAAAATAATCATGGATAGAAAAGAAATACAGACAGTGAAAAGTTTCTTCTGTTGAACTTTGAATGTATAATCATGCCATTAAAATAAAAAATAATAATAATAAATAAAATAAGTATTACAATATCAAAAAAGAAAAAAGAAGACAAATGTTTTCTAAATACATCAGCATAGTTTTTGAAAAAAGGGGGAAACATACCCCCTGTTGATCTATTGCAATAAGCAATAATAACAATATAATTTGTTTTCAAGCCTTACCTTTCGCAAATTTGCCAGTGACATCATCAAAATTATCTTCTTCACAAATTCATATTAAATAGACAGTATAACCTATCAACTTATCTTTATTTCTTTCTGTTAGTTCTAATTTTGAAAAGTTTCTTTTACATGAAGCAACCTATAAATAGTTTGGCAGAGATTCTTTAAAACTCATTTCACAGCAAATTCCAGAAATTATAATATTGTATATTACAGTTGTCCCTTGGTATCCTTGAGGGATTGGTTCCAGGATCCCCTTCCCCAGAATGTGGATACCAAGATCCTTGGATGCTCAAGTCCCTTACAGAAAATGTAGTATTTGCGTATAACCGATGCATATCCTCCTGTATGCTTTAAATCATCTCTAGATTACTTATAATACCTAATACAATGTAAATAGTAGGTAAGTATTTGTTATACTGTATTGTTTAGGGAATAACGACAAGGGAAAAAAGTCTGTACATGTTCAGTGCAGACACAACCATCATAGGCCTTTCCACGTGGGCTGGGTTGACTCTGAGGATGCCAAACCTGGGGATACTGAGGGCTGACTGTACTTTGTATTGAGGGGTGAATTCTAGTGGATTTCAACTGTCTTCAAAGTCAAAAACTTCCACTAGAGTATCTTCACCATTCCACTATGCTGGTAAACACCTCTTTTTTTATCCTGCTAAATGAGATAAAATGGCTGAATGATAGCAAATATTGACATTATTTGAGTCATTGCCTTAGAATGAGTGTCTGGTTCTTGGTAGAAATGATCAAAGCATTCAAACATTGTCTTTGTATTTCTTCTGGCATCCTTTGTCATTTATCCTGGCATTCTTCTTCAAAATTTGACTCTTTTTTTCCTTATAAATATCTGTTCCCTGCCTTTTGTATTGCATGGTCAGTGGCCTTCTCCACAATTTTTATGTGCTGTTCTTCAAGTGCAAGTTTTACCACACATTGTTCAACACTGATTCTGGCTCTTTGCAAATATTTTTGTGATTTAACCTCATCTAAAATTTCACACCAATTAATAAAATACAATTCAGAAAACAAATCGTGTGGAGCAAAGAACAGATTATGAGTTGATCCTCTTATGTCCATGCTTTCTTTTAGATTGCACAGTATTTCAAAAGTTAACATTAACTCTAAAATGTTGTCCTTATTGTGCACACAGCTTCATTTGCCTGCGATAACCTGTTTCACTGACATACTTACATCCAGCAGCATTTTTAAAGACGAGGTGATACTAAAAAGAATGTATAATTTTTTCCCAAAGTTAAAAGTCACACATTAAAAAGCACTTCTGGGGATGGCCTGGGGTGTAGTGGTTGAGTTCCACACACTCTGCTTGGATGGCCTGTGTTTGTGGGTTCAGATCCCAGGTGCGGACCTACACCACTCATCAGCCATGCTGAGGCAGCAACTCACATATAAAGTGGAGGAAGATTGGCACAGAAGTTAGCTCAGGGCTCATTTTCCTCAGCAAAAAGATAAATAAAGAAATAAAATAAAACAAAAAACAACTTCCAAAAGTTTGAACTCCATAAAGTTCCAGAGAAAGATTGTACAAGGCACAAACAAGGATTTGGGATTAATATTTTTTTGATTTTTACCTGAACTACACCATGCTTACCAAACAAAAATATTGCACCTCAAATTTCACAGTTTTAAAACTGAAACACAAATAAAATCTCCAAGAGGCCACATACAGTAACAGAATTAAGTAACTCAAGTTCTGATTCCTCATTTTTATACAGACTATGCTATTATCATTTGTTTCAAATCTGCTATTAAAACACAAGAATAAGTAGTTCTACAGAGGTTGGAGAAATGAACTGGGTCCTAAGCAAGCTCCAGCAATTCCAAACTTTTACAGACTTACTCTTGGAACAAATGCATGTAGCTGAGTCTGCACATGTTAGGGGTTGACTGTATAGCTTGGATTCCTCTAAATTAACTTCCATGTAGAATACAGTGCTTGTCAAAGGATAAGTAATTAAAAAGTGATCATTCGGTTCTGATTCCAGTTAAGATGGAATAAGCACTTTTCACCCTGTCTCTCCCACTGTATGCAACCAAACCCCAGAAAGAACACAGGGACCAGCCATCTGAGAACTCTGAAAAGTAAATAATAGCAGGAGGGTTGGGGAAGAAAACCAGAATGTGAAGAACCCCTAGCCCAGTGGAGAGTTTCCTTGTTTTTCACTCCTCCAATATCTCCCAGCCTGGATGTAAAGGCCATCTGGAACCCAGAACAGCACACTCAGAACTGATATTATATTTAATGGTGAAAGACTGAATCTTTCCCCTTAAGACTGGGACAAGGCAAGGATCTCTACTCTCATCACTCCCATTCAACATTGTATGGAAGTAAAACTATCCCAATTTACAATGACATGATTACCTATGTAAAAAACTCCAAGGAGGGGCTGGCCCCGTGGCCGAGCGGTTAAGTTTGCGCGCTCCGCTGCAGGCGGACCAGTGTTTCGTTGGTTTGAATCCTGGGCGCGGACATGACACTGCTCATCAAACCACGCTGAGGCAGCGTCCCACATGCCACAACTAGAAGGACCCACAACAAAGAATATACAACTATGTACCAGGGGGCTTTGGGGAGAAAAAGGAAAAAATAAAATCTTTAAAAAAAAAAAAAACTCCTATAACTAATAAGTGAGTTTAGCAAAGTTACAAGATAAAATGTCTGCATTCAGATATCAATATATATCCATAAAATAGCAATGAACAATTGGAAATAAAATTTTTTAAATACCACTTACAACGGCTCCTCCCGAAGAATGAAATAGTTAGGTATACATCTAACACAATATGTTCAGAATCCGTATGCTGAAAACCATGAAGTGCTGATGACAGAAATAACAGAAGATCTAAATTGAGGGAGAGACATATCATGTTCATGGGTTGGAATACTCGCTATAGCTAAAATTTCAGTTCTCCCTTGAAATTGAAATTGATCTATAGATTCAACACAATTCCAATCAAAATTCCAGAAGGAGCTTTTGTAGATATAGACAAACATATTCTAAAATTTATATGGAGAGCCAAGGGAATTAGAATGGTCAAAACAATTTTGAAAAAAAGAATAAAGTTGCAAGATTTGTGGCACTCAATTTCAATATTTGCTATGAAGCTACTGTAATGAAAACAGTGTGGTATTAGCAAAGGGCTAGATACATAAATCAATGGACAAAATAGAGTCCAGAAATAGACACACACAAACGTGGCCAATAGATCTTTTGACAATGGTGCAAAGACAATTTAATAAAGAAAGGATAGTCTTTTCAACAAATAGTGTTGGAACATTTGGTCATCCATATGACAAAGAGTGACCTTCAACCTAAACTTCATGCTTTATACAAAAACTAATCCAAAATGGATCATAGATCTAAAGGTAAATGTAAATCTATTAAAATTTTACATGAAAAGATTGGAGAAAATCTTTGTAACTTTGACATAGGCAAAGAGTATGTAGATATGATATCAAAAGCACAATCCTTTAAAAACTGATAAATTTGACTTAAAATAAATTTAAAATTTTTTCTCTGTGAAGGATACTGCTAAGAGAATGAAAAAACAAGCTATAGATTGGGAGAAAATGTTTGCAAATCGCATATCTAACAAAGAACTTGTATCCAAAATATATAAAGAATGCTCAACACTCAATAAAAAGAAGAACAAACTAAATCCAAGGCAAATAGAAGGAAGGAAATAACAAAGATTAGGGTGGAAATTACTGAAATAGAGCATAGAAAAACAATAGAGAAAGTTAAAAAAGAACTTGGGTTTTTTAAAAGATTAACGAAATTGTCAAACCTTTAGCTAGATTGACCAAGAAAAAAGACTGAAGGCTCAAATTACTAAAATCAGAAATGAAAGAGGGGCCATTACTAATGGACTTACAGAAATTTATAAAAGGATTGTAAGGGAATATTGTGAACAACTATATGCCAACAGATTAGATAACTTAGATGAAATGCACAAATTCCTAGAAAGACGCAGACTGCTGAAACTCACTCAAGAAGTAATAGAAAATCTGAATAATCTATTACAAGTTAAGAGATCGAAGTAGTAATCAAAAAAATACCCACAAAGAAAAATTGAGGCCCAAACGGTTTCAGTGGTGAATTTTACCAAACATTTAAAGAAGAATCAATACTAATCCTTCACACCTTCCAAAAGAATAGAAGGGGGAACAATATTTCCCAATTCATTCTATGAAACTAGTATTACCTTGATACCAAAACCAGATAAAGACATCACAAGAAAACTACAGACCAATATCCTTTATGAAGATACAAGCAAAAATTCTCAACAAAATATTAGCAGTATTAACATACAAAAAGGATTACACACCATGACCAAGTGGTCATGGAATATAAGGTTGGTTTAAAATCCAAAAATCAATTAATATAATACACCATATCAGTAGAATAAAGGATAAAGCCATGTGATTATCTCAATTGTTGCAGAAAAAGCTTTTGACAAAATTCAACACCCTTTCATGATAGAAACACTCAACAAACTAGGAATGGAAGGGAACTTCCTCAACCTAATAAAGGGCATCTACAAAAAATGACAGCTAACATCATATTTTATGGTGAAAGACTGAATGTTTTCATTCTAAGATCAAGAACAAAACAAGGATGTCCAGTCCTACTGTTCTATTCAACATTTTACTGGAGATTCTAGCCAGGAAAATTAAGTAACAAAGTGAAATAAAAGGCATTTAGATTAGAAATGAAGAAGTAAAACTATTTCTGCTTACGGATGACATAATCTTGTATAGAATTCCCTAAGAAACCCACAAAAAAATCCGTTAAAACTAATAAATGAGTTCAGCAAAGGTGCCGGATGCAAGATCAATATACAAAAATCAACTGTATTTCTATATACTTACAATGAACAATCAGAAAATGAAATTGAGAAAACAATCCCATTTACAATAACATCAAAAAGAATAAAATACTTATGAATAAATTTGGCAAAATAAGTACAAAACTTATACTCTGAAAACTACAAAACATTGTTGAAAGAAATTAAAGAAGACCCAAATAAATAGAAAGACATCCCAAGTTCATGGATCAGAAGACTTAATATTGTTATGATGAGAATACTTCTCAAATTAATCTACAGATTCAACACAATCCACGTGAATTTTCTAATTGACTTCCTTGTAGAAATTGACAAGCTAATCACAAAATTCATATGGAAGTTCAAGGGACACAAAATAGCAAAAACAATCTTGAGAAAGATGAACAAAGTTAAAGGACTCACGCTTTGCTATTTCAAAACTTACTACAAAGCTATGGTAATCAAGACAGCATGGTACTGGCATAAAGATGGACAAAGATGAATAGAATAGAACTGAGAGTCCAGAAACAAGCCCTCACATTTATGGTTAATTGAGTTTTGACAAGGGTGCCAAGACAATTCAATGGGGGAAAGAATAGCCTTTTCAACAAATGGTGCCTGGACAACTGGATATCCACATGCAAAAGAATGAACTAGGATCATTACTTCTCCCATATACAAAAAATAACTCAAAATGGATCAAAGGCTTAGTATAAGAGCTAAAACTATAAAACTCTTTGAAGAAAATATAGGTGTAAATCTTCATGACCTTAGTTTAGGTGGTGGTTTCTTAGATATAACACCAAAAATACAAACAACAAAGGAAAAAATAGATAAATTGTACTTCATCAAAATTTAAAAACTTGTGCTGCAAAAGACACTATCAAGAAAGTGAAAAGACAACAATCAATTACTTGATAATAACAAGTATTGACAAGGACGTGGAGAAATTGTAACCCTATTGTTACACTGCTGGTGGGATTGTAAAATGGTGAAGCTGCTATGGAAAACAGATTGGCAATTCCTCAAAAGGTTAAACATAGAGTTATAATATCATCTAGCAAAGCCTACTCCTAGGTATATACCCAAGAGAAATGAAAATATATGTTCACACAAAAACTTGTACATAAATGTTCACAGCAGCATTATGCATATTAGCCACAAAGTGGAAATAACTCAAATATTCATCTACAGATGAATGGATAAATAAAATGTGGTATATCCATTCAATGGAATATTATTCAGCAATAAAAAGAAATAAGTACTGATCCATGCCACAACATGGATGAACCCTGTAAACATTATACTAAGTGAAAAAAGCCAGACACAAAAGACTACATGTTGTGTGTTTCCATTTATATGAATTTTCCAAAATAGACAAATTTATAGACAGAAAGTAAATGAGTGGCTGTGTAGGGTTGGAGAATTTGGGACAAATGAGTAGTGACTGCTAACGGGCACAGAATTTTTTGGGGGGTGATGAAAATGTTTTAAAATTGATTATGGTGATGGTTTCACAGATGTGGAAATATACTAGAAATCACTGAATTGTACGTTTTAATAATAGGTAAATTGTATGGTATGTGAATTATATGTCAATAAAGCTGTTATTTAAAAATACTCAACTGTAAGAAAACAAACAACTAAATTTTTAAAAAATGGGCAAAATATTTGAACAGACAATTCAACAAAGAAGATATACAGATGGAAAATAAATACATGAAAAGGTGCTTAAGATTATTAGCCATTAGAGAAATGCAAATCAAAAACACAATCAGGGGCCGGACCCGTGGCCCAGTGGTTAAGTTCGCATGCTCCACTTCGGCAGCCCAGGGTGTCACTGGTTTGGATCCTGGGCACAGACCTAGCACCGCTCATCAAGCCATGCTGAGGTGGCGTCCCACATAGCACAACCAGAAGGACCAACAACTAGAATATACAACTATGTACCGGGGCGGGGGGCCACTTTGGGGAGAAGAAGAAGAAGAAGAAAAAAAGATTGGCAACAGATGTTAGCTCAGGTGCCAATCTTTAAAATAAAAAACACACCACAATCAGATGCCACCACACTACTATTAGAATGGCTTAAAAAAAGAGCAAGACAAACCAAGTGGACTGATGCAGCAACTCTCATACATTGCTGGTGAGAATGCAAAATGGTACAGCTCCTCTGGAAAACAATTTGGCATTATTTTATAAAGTTAAACACGCACTTACCATATGACCTGGCCATCATACTCCTAAGTATTTACCCTGGACAAATGAAAACTTAGGATAACACAAAAGCCTGCTCGTGAATGTTTACAGCAGCTCCATTCATAGCAACCAAAAATGGAGACAACACAAAGGTCTTTCAACGGTAAATGGATTAACAAACTGTGCTACAGCTATACAATCGAATACTAAACAGCAATAAATAGGAATCAACTATTGACACAGGCAACACCTTGGATGAACTTCAAAGGCATTACCCTGAGCAACAGAAGCCAGATTCAGAAGGCTGCATACTGTTTGCTTCCATTTATAAAACATTCTGGAAAAGAAGAAAGTGTAAAGACAGAGAACAGGACAGTGATTGCCAAGGTAAGGGGTTGGAGAGAAGGCTTGATTATAAAGCACCAGCACAGGGAAGTTTCTGGGGTAATGGAAAAGTTCTGAATCTTGATTGTGATGGTGCTTTCACAAATGTATACGTCATCATACTTTTAGGAAGATACTATGAAAAGGTCAATTTTACTGCATGTAAACACAAAAAACAATAAAGTAACTTTGAGATACATATAAAGAAATATACAGACATACTTTATGTGTGTGTGTGTATCCGCGTGCAGGCGCACACATACACGCGCCCGCACCTCATTTACGCTCATCACTTCAAGGATCGTTTAGAACTTTGACCATTAGCAAAAGTTTTTTGAGGTGAGTAATATTTTATCTCTGAGATTGTTTAGAACTGCTGGGCTGCGGTGATAATTTAAAAAGCAGACTGACTTGTAGTCAGTATTATTATTGTTTTAAATTCTCTAGCACCACCCCAACTCTGCTATGCCAGTATTCCAGAAGACTGTGGTTCTGGAACAAAAGCCCTTAGACATGAAGAAACTGGTCCTGGAAGCTGAAAATCAGTGGACCTAAAGGTCCAAGAGATCTGAGTGGGGCTCTGAGAGTGTCTGTGAGAGACAACCAAATCCTGGTTTGAAGAAATCAATTATATGTATCTATGTATGTATTAATGCCCCCAATGGAGGCAACTGGGTAAATCTTAATATATATTGGGTACTAGGCAATATAAAAATTAGTTTTAATATTGATAGCGTATTAATGATATTGTGGTTTTCTAAGAAAATGTCTCATGTTTTAGAGATGCATAGTGAGGCATTTCACAGTGGAATTTCACAATGTCTGTAATTTACTTTTAATTCTCCAAAGAAAAAAATTAGGCAAAACAAATATGGCTAAATGTTAATAATTAAAGTTTTGTGATGAATATACTAGGATTTATTATACTCTCTCCTTATATGCTGAAAGTTTTCCAAAATAAAAAAAAAATGCATCAGAAAATCCCAGAAATATTGAGTCTTTTTGTGGCAAGGCCAATGAACCCTCACTCTGAGAATATCTCACAGCCCTATCACGGTACGTCCTAGATGAACTGGAATCGAAGGAAGCGTGGGGCATCTCAGAGTTCCTTAGAAAAGAGCACAGAAAAGCAAGTAGCATGCCTTATAAAGCTTCTTCCTTAAAATGCTAAAACAAAGCCACTATAGGGCTAAAATGGGCAAACATTCAGCTATCCTGGTTTTCCTGGTTTTCCAAAAAGCTTGGTTTTCCAGCAGGCTGACCCTCTTCCCTGCCGAAGCCTGAGGACTGGCTGCAGGGAGCACATCAACTCCCTTTTTAAGTCAGTATGACTTGGGTGTCAGTCACGTGCAAATAGTAGAGTTTTGTCACATTCCTTGACCTCTAAGGCTGGGTCATAAAAGGCCACATAGCTTTCAGTTTGTTCACTGGAACATCTGCTCTTGGAACCTTGAATTGACATGTAAGCGGTCTGATACCTGAGGCCACCGTGACAGAAGAACTATGTGTAGGAGCTCGGATCAATGGTCCAGCTGAGCCCAGCCTTCCAGCTATCTGTGCAAAGGTGTCAGACATGTGACTGAAGCTGTCACCCTCCAGACCAACACATCCACCAGCTGAATACCACCACGAGATCTCCATCAACACCACACGGAAGAGAAGAATGACCCAGCCACGCCCTGCCACAAAATCATGAGATAATAAAACGGTTACTGTTTTAAGTCACTAAATTTTGGGGCCACCTGTTATGCATCAATAGTTAACAGCAATAAGAAGCCAGAAGGTGCAACCTAGGCTGGGCAGTGGCAGATGCAGTTTTTAATGGGGCCTGAAACTTGAAGGAAAAGAAGTCACTTGACTATATGCACAAAGTGCGAGACCTTGAAAGGAACCTGTACAGGTGAGGAGTCCTGAACTTTAAGCTCCATGGGTGTCACTGGGCCTTGGGGAAGGTAAGGACGGTCCCCAAAGGAGAGGAAAAAGGGAGGGGCTTTCCAGGCAAAGAAGCGGGAAAGTTCATGGTCTGCTAGGTGCCTCTGAGGAGCTCCGTGTGGCTAGAGTGCAGGGGCACAGGAGGCGGGGTGGACAAGCGGGGAGAGGGCAGAAAAGCCGCTGAAGCTACAGCTTCAGGGAGGAGCAGGCCGGGACAGGTTGAAAGGGACCTGTACAGGTGGGGAGCCCTAAAGTTCAAGCTTCATTGGTGTCACAATAAATCCAGGCACAGGCTGCCCCAGAAGAATGACTTTTAATAGGGTGCAAAATTTTAAGAGAATGATTGTAAGAGGCCAGCCTTCTTGGCATGAACAGAAAGGTTGAAAGAAGCGCAGTGTCTGCATTCTCAACACTGCCCTCCCCAGGCCTCTGCGAAGTGAGTCCTGTGTCCTGTGGGGGGAAGGGGTGGTGCTGGGCTGCTTCATCTCTCCCGCGGCCCTGCTGCCACGCACATGCTGGCTCTTTCTACCACTTGGTGTCCACATCTAGAGGCCCCATAAGCCCCTCAAACTCTGTAGGTTAAATACTGACCTTTTTTCCTCACCCTCCGATCTTGTCCCTGTGACAGGTGCCCAGAACTCTGAGTGTCACCCGCAATGAGTCACCCAGCACGGACACCTGGGAATCAGCCAAGAGCCCTCCTCCTGGTTTACCCCTACATTGGACCAACAGTGGAGAGTCCGGCTCCCAGCAGTTCTTGAGGCCTCTTCTCTCCCTGTCCCTGCTCCCACTGGTCATTTTTTAGTGCCACCTTCTCTTACGGCTCCTCCTCAGAGGGCTTCTTCTAACAATCTATTCAATCCAAATGCAAACCTCACCAGGCAGTGCTGTCGGTGGCTCCCAGGACCCTTACTCTGAAACCCAAGCTCCTTACCCTGGCACTCAAGGTTCTCCATGATCTGATCTCTGACTTCTGTCCAACATCACAGCCTGTCCCCACCTCCTCCCTCTCCACCTGCTCCTCCAGAGGGACCCTTCACTCCCTCACCAACTTCCTGCCATGGGTCACAACGCTGCCCCTCACCAATGCCCTCGGGACTCAGCTGCAGCCTCATCTCTCAGAAGCTCCCACCTCCGGAACCCATGCTCTCCCATCGGATGACCCTTCTCTGTGACACTTGGGAACATTTATATGTGGAACTTGCTCTAGTCATTGGTTCCTCTGAGCTGTTTACTCCTCTGAGAAATGGGACAATGCACACCAACTGATCTGAGAATTACAATTATGAAGGCCTAGTGAGTAGGCACTGGGCTAAGAGCTTTTTACACCTTATCTCATTTAATCCTCACAGTACTCAGAAAGGCAGACACACCTATTAGCTCCATTTAATTAAGGGAAATGAGGTGAAGTACTCTGACTCGCCTGTCCCCGGGCAGACCTCCCTGAGCCCTGGAGCACGGGATCAGCCATCCTTCCCTGTTCAGTTGCCTCCCCCCACCCCCAACACGCTGCGAGTTTTTAGAGGGAAGGGATGGTGCCTGTCTTGCACACCTGTGTCCCAAGCTCCTGGAACGGGGTTTGGCACACAGTAAGTACTTAGTAAATATTTGCTGACTGAAGTAATCCGTGGATGAAAAAACCCAGCCCGCGACAGAGCCTGGATCCCAGCTCTTGGCTTTTTCTCACCCACTGAGCAGGATCCTGAGGCGTACGTGCTTAGAACAGAGCCTGGCACACAGTAGGCACTCAGTGTGTAGCTGCTGCTGTTATGAAGAAAGGGAAGCGGGGAGGAGGAAGAGGACAAAAATAATTTTAAAACGACTAGTACTTCGGTGAGTCGGAGCTTGCGCACGGCTGTCCACGCCCAGGTCCTTCCAGTGCCCAGGCCGGGGTCGCCTCCAGCAGACTTAGGGGAGAGTTTGGGAATAAACGTGGACAGTAGAGGTCAGGAAGAGAACTCCCACCCCACCTGCCCCTCCCCGCAGAAAAGAGGCGAAGCTCCCGCCTCTGTCCTCTGTCAGGGGTGCATGTGAGCGCTGCCCGCGACCGCGACCCACCGGGGAACCCCTTGCTCCTCCCAGCCGGGATCCCTCCCACCGCTGCGGATGCTTTGAACCCTAGGCGCCTACTCCCCCGCCCCACCCCCACTCCCACTCCCACTCCCACCACTGTCAGCTAGCAACCCGGCTTGAGCGCCCCGGGTTCTGATTCCGGCTCCTCAGAGCCTGGATGTGCGACCCTGGGCCAGTCGCTGTCGGTCTCTGAGCCTCAGTCTTCCTGACTGCGCAGTGGGCAGTGGGGTCAGGGGCGCGCGTGGGTGCAGGACTTTGCCGGGCGTCAAGGCTGTGACTGACCGCCCTGGGTTTCCGTCGCGGGGCCTGGGCCGCGGCTGTGCGCCCGGCGGAAGCGAGGAACCCGGGAGCCCCACTACTCCGCACGCTGGAACTTCCACCACTCCCGTTATGAGCTCTACTGAAGATGCTCCCGGCCCCGCTGAGGCCGCAGCCTTCCTGGGCGCTAAAGACAAGCTGCTTCCCCTCTCTGGGCCGCCTGCGTCCATGGGAGGGGGGTTTCCGCAGAGCCCCTACCATTGGCCAGCAGCGATGGCTTCACGAGAGGAGGAGGAGGCGGCCCAGGGGGACAGTGGAGACGAGAAGCGATCCAGGGTCCCCAGACGGTTGGAGACGTCCCTAAATCACTCTGGACCTCAGTTTCCTTCTCTGTAAAACAGAGCCGATAATAAACAACTCACTGGATTCTTCCGGGTTTGCTGCGAGGACGAACTAAAATAATAATGTTGAAATCTACGAAGCTCCTGGTGTTGAGAGTGGGTAACGCGGGCCCACAGGCCGCCCCCTCGGGTCTGGCTTGAGCACAAGCGGGAACCAAGGAGCTCCGGGAGACCCCGTGTAGGTCCCTCCTGAAACCAGGAGACCCAGACCCATCTTAGGTTCACCCTGGGTGGGGATGAGGGCAGAGACCGGGAAGGGGGCGGCTGGAACCGGGCCGGGAGAGGCCCCGAGGCCCCGGAAAACCTGGAGTGGGAGGAGGGCGCGGGGCGCTGGAGAGGGCGCGGCGGCGAAGGGCCAGGAAGTTCACACTTCTAGAAGCTCCCGCGCGCTTTCTCCCGCCTTCCTCTCCTTCTAAGTAATTCTTCCCTATTTTCTCTCCCCTCTCTTTCTGCTTTCCTTCCTACCTCATCCCCTTTCTCGCCCCATCTCTCTCTTGCCCCCATCTTTTTTCTCTCGCTCCTTCTCCCCCCACTTCCATCTCATCGTCACCCTCGCACTTTATAACCAAACAGCCAAACCCCTTTCCAATTAAAGTGGAATTAGGCAACTCAATCAAATTAGTTCCCTATTAAAGCCCTTCTTTATTAAACCGTTTTCTTGTCCTGCTATTAAGTTTCACCGCCCGGCGGAACTCGAGCCGGCCCCAGAAGTTTACCTTGGGATGTCGCCGGGCCCAGCCGAGGGGAGGGGGCGGCCTGTGAGGGGGCGTCTCCCTGCCCGGAGCGGGACGGACAGCGGGAGGGCGCGGGAGGGGTCGGACCGAGCGGCGAATTTCCTCTTTTCCTCGTCAGGAGGGAAAGGAAAGGGGTTCGGGGTAAGATCCGGCTGGAAGGTGCGTCCTCACCGCCACTCTGGGTTACGCTGCCTCGGGCGAGGGCAGCACCCCATCCCCCCACCCCAAAATAACTCCCGGGCCGCGAGCCCGGGTGGGAGAACGGTCCCAGCCTTCCCTCCCCGGGCGCCGCCGCCGCCGCCGTTGGTTCCAGAACCTCTCTGAGAAGGGAGGCGCGCGGTGTGCGACCCGGCTGCGCCCAAATCTGCGCCCCGGGGAGAAGGGGAACCCGGCAGCCAGCCCCTCAGGTTCCGGGGAGGGCTCAGGCCGCGATCCCGGGGCCGAGAGCACTGGCAAGGCGACCCCGCCGCCGCCCGCGCGCCCGAGCCGGGAGCGGGAGAGACCCGGGGTCCCAGCCGCGCCGCGGGCGCCGTGCTCCCGGAGGTCTGAGCCGCGCGCCGCTCGCGTCGGCCGGCCCTCCCAGGCGCCCCGGGAAGTTTCCGAGCCCCGCATCCCCGAGGGTCAGAGCGCCAGCTGGACCTCGGTCAGGCTTCTCCCTGGCCCCGCGGCCCGACGGGAAATTAAGACCTTTTGAATCCGGCCGCCCGAGGAGCCGGACGGGATCGGCGTTTTCTTAGAAAATAACATTTATTTCTAGCTCATGTCTATGCAAAGGAAAGCACAAAGTGAGCCATTCTCTGCAGCAGCGTTTCCGGCTGCCGGCCCATCGGCCCGAGCGCTTGGCGGGTCCCGGGCGGCGGGATGGGCCCTCGCGCGGCGGCTCTGGCTCAGTCACGCGTCGCTCTGCTCCTGCTTCAGCGCGCACCTTGACCGCTCCTTAGGGAGAGACCGGCCGCAGGCGAGGGGTGGGGGTGGGGGGCGGGATTCGTCCCGAGTTTACAATATATTTAATCTATAAAACCTGATAAGTACAATGCGCGCATAGTCTAATTTTTTTCCATTATGTCCATTTTTTTTGCTCGTTTTTGAATGTTTTTCACGTTAATACCGAGGTCACCTACAAGTTACAATTAATAACTTAGAATTCCATTTTATAACATTATACACTGGCTTGTATATATATGTATAGATTATATATAGATTTATACATATATAAAAACTCACACTGCACCAAGGAAACCCATGCTTATCGGCATAAGCAACAAAGAGAGCGACAAATACCGCAACGAGAAAAGTGCACCTTAGAACTTGTTTCCTTTTTTTTTTTTTACAATTGATATCGATATATATGTGTGTCCCAAAGACTCGACTCAGTGCCAAGAGATTTATACATCCTAAATTTATATTTGTTAGAGAGGATATTTAAAAATTTTTTTAAAGGGGGGAGGAGACACAGAAGACAGACTCCGGGACTATCCTGCCATCCGTCTGAGAGCGCGGCGGGCGGGAGGAGCAGAGCAAAAGCGGAGGCAGGGGCGCGCGAGGCGGCCACAGCCTCTGAATTCTCCAGAATTCCCGGCCTTCTGAAGGGCGGCGGGCCTTGAGGAGGGGGGCGGGGGTGAGGGTCCGGGCCCCGCACACCTCCGAGAACATCTGCATCTGTAGCTGCTCCCCTTGCTCGGCTCTCCCCACCCCCCCCCCCCCTACCAAAACCGAAAGCCACCTTGGAGCGAAAGGACCCCAGCTGGGGCGCAGAGAGCGCGCCGACGACGGGGGGCCGGCGCCCGCGGGGACCAGGCTGGGGCGCCTGTCCGGCGGCAGCCCGGCTGCCGGGCCCCTCACCCTACTGCTTCTCCGGGGCGCCGTTGACCATCGGCCCGTAGAGGCCGCCGCCGTAGGTCGGCTCCTTGTGCACAGCCGCGGCGGCGGCCGAGCGGTCGCGCATGAGGTCGCTGAAGGCGTAGTCCATGGGCGGGCGGAAGCCGAGGGTGGGCACGAGGCCGGCGGTGGAGTAGGGAGCCATGAAGGCCAGGCCGCGGCTGTGCGCCGCCGCCGCCGAGTAGGCCAGGCGCAGGGGGCTGAGGCCGAGCGGCGCGCCCAGCGGGTAGGCGCCCGCGTCGGCGCCGAAGTGGCTGGCGTTGGGCTGCAGCGGCGAGAAGGCCGAGCGGCTGCTCAGCGAGCCCAGCGCCCCGGGCGCCATGGCGCCGGCCAGCAAAGGTCTGTGGTGCGGCGGGGCGGCGGGGCCGGCCTGCAGGGGCGCGGGCAGCCCGGGACCCCCGGCCGCGGCGGCGGCGTCCACGCGGCCCGGCCACGCGTCGTCCGCTGCTGCGACGGCACCCACCGCGGCCTTCTCGGGAGGCACGGCGGGGCCAAGGCCGGCCGCCAGGCCCCCGCGGTGGTGGTTCAGCACCTGCTCGATGGCCTGCACCACGTCGCCCCCGCAGCCCTGCAACACCAGCTCCAGGACGCCTCGCCGGTGGCCCGGGAAGACGCGCGTCAAGATGTCCAGCGGCGTCCGCTGCCGTGGACCCGGGACCCCGCCCAGCCCCGGCGCGGGCGCGGCCTCTGCTTCTTCTTTGTCGGCCTCGGAACCGGATTCCGAGCCCAGAGGGCTGGCGGAGCCCGGGCTGTCCTCCTCGCCGCCGCCTCCGGGGCCAGCGCTGCCCGGGCAGCTCCCACCTGCCTCCTTGGAGGCCCGGGCCAGGGGCGACCCTGAAAAGGACTCGCCGTCGCCGTTCTCCGAGCCCGAGCCCGGCCGCACCTCCGGGGACGATGCCCCCGGACCCGAGTCCGCGCCGTCGGGTGATAAGGGCTTGCCTGGCGGCGGCTGCGGGCTGCCCGGGCGGCCTGACTGAAGCAGCGTCTTGGGGAACAGGTCAAACTTCTGTAACTTGGCTTCTGGGAGGGGAGAAAAGGGCATGTTAGGAGAGGTTAGGAGTGGGCAGCCGACCGCACCACAGCAACCCAGCTCTTTGGATCCCAGTTTCCCTCTGAGCCCCACGACCCTCATTCACTGGGCTCCAGTACCCTCTTTCCTTTTGCTCCGGCATGGCATTACTTCCTCTCGGAGCCCCTACAGCCCAGTCTCTCCCCCTGCCCTCAGGGCGCGCTCCCTTTCTGTTCCCAGCACCTCAATCACCTGTGCCCTGTAAACACAAGGTCCAGTGCCCCTCTTCCTACATCTGCGCCCCAACGCCTCCACCCTTATCCCTCTTCTAGTCCTGCCCTGCCCTGGAGAAGTGGTCTGGCCCAGGATTCAAGCAGGAGCCAAAGTATCTTCCACCTACACCACACACTGTATAGAAGACCCCACTCCACCTCCGTGATTCCGAGAGCAAGCCCAGGCCTGGGTGCCCCTCTGGCCCTGGGCAGCACAGCCTGTAAAGGACGGCGCCTTGGGCATCCATGAGATCCCAAGCCTCTCTACAGGCAAAAGTAGAGCCTCTGTTTCTAATGCACCCTTTCCAAAATTAAGACCTAAGGAATTCCTTCCTCCCAAGCTGAGAGGGCCCCAGAATGTGCCCGGCCTAATTTTCTCCCTCCCTGGAAAAGGCCAAGGAGTCTTGAAGAAGAGGGTGGGGCCAGGCAAGGGAGCAGACGGAGAAGAGGAAAGGGGATTGAGGGAAGTGAGACAGCGCGTACTCCGAGCAAACGGGGACGAGTGGGGAAGAAGCTAGAAAGGAGGAGCAGGGCGCAGCTTGCGGTTGTCCAGGAGCATTAGGAACAACGGAGAAGGAGTCACACGGGGTAAAGGAATGCGGTGTCTTCAACGCCTAAAGAAAGCGATGGGGGGCGGGGGCGCGGAGAGGGTCTGATTTCTGGAGAGAAGTGGGACAGAGCGGAGGGAACCGCGGCGCCTGGAGAAGCACAGACCCAAGGAAAAGAGAAGACGCGCGGGTTTCCGCTCTGGGGAGAAGACCGAGCCAAGTGGGCCGGGGAGCTGGGACCTGCCTGCGTTTGCGGAGAGGAGATAAGATCAAAGCGTTTACATTTGGGCCCGCAGTGAAAGAAAGGAGTAAAGTGCAAATGCTTGAGAAGGGGATGAAAGAAGAGTTTCTGTGTTTATGCCCAAACTCTGGGGCTGGGTGCGAGGTGCGGGGCGTCTCAAAGTCGGGGCCTTTGGAGAAGTCCCGAGACAAGTCCCGGGCCGCGTCCCTGCCCCCTCTCCTCCCCGCCGGGCCGCGTCCTCACCTGAGCTCCCGGCGCCCGCTGCGCCGCCTCCGGTCCCCGCGGGCGCTCCGGCTGCCGGCCCCCCGCCGTCGGCGGCGCACACAGAGCCGAAGACCTCGTAGGCGGGTCGCGGCGGGATGATGCCGTTGGCGGCGGCCAGCGCCAGGCCCTCGGCCGTGCCGTAGAGCAGCTGCAGCTCGCGCGCCTCGTTCTCCTCCTGCGCCTGCTGCCTGCGCAGCGCCACCTGCGCCGCCATGACGCGCTGGCGCTCGGCGATGAGCGTGCACTTGGCGCACAGGCAGTCCTTCCAGCGGCAGTAGCGCTTGTGGCCCTTGAGCGCCGACACCACGCCGTGGTTGCGACAGCGCGCGCACTTGGGGGTCCGCGGGTACTTCTCCGCCGCCCGCAACAACAGCGGCGGCGCCCGTAGCAAGCCGCCCGCCACGCTCACCGGCAGCGAAGCGGCCGCCGCCGCCGCCGCTGCCACCGATGCCACCGACGCCACGGGCGGCCCCGTCCCTGTCGCCGCCGCCGTCGCCGCGCCTGGCACGCTGGGCAGCTCCGAGCGCAGCTCCATGGCAGGACCTGGCGTGGAAGACGGCGGGAGGGGGGAGACGTGCGGTGAGGCGTCGCGGGGCTCTAAGCTCAAGCGCGCTCTCCAGGAGCCCAGGCTTAGACGGGGAAATCGCGGCCCCGGGAGTGTGGCTAGCGACTGTCGGATTGCTGGCAGCACGTGCCCTCGGAGCCCCCTGCAAGGCCGAGCTCCTCCACCCCCACCCCCACCAGAGCTCTTCTTCTATCTGATTTATGCTCAGGGTGTAAGATTTCGTTTGAATCAGTGGTTCCTCTGGAAAAAATTAAAAAAGACTGAAAGTCACTGGTTCAGATGGATGGAACGAGGGTTCGGAAGAGAAAATATAATCCCCCAAAGTGTAGCTTAACTGGGGTGACACAGGTAGAAAGGTTTGTTTCATGGGACTCGGATTAGAGAGAAAATTTTGACCCAACAGTTAGACCGATGTCGAGAGCAAAACAGGAAAACCTGAGGCGAAATGTTCAGTTTTGTGGAAGAGGAGAGAGCGAGCGAGGCATGGAGTTCTGCTGGGTGGGCGGAGGGGGTTTTTTGGCTGGTGGGAGCAGGAGAGTTCGAGAGAAAAATCAGGAACAGAAGGAAGAGCTCTAGCAAGTGGCGTGAGAGCAGGGAAACAAACGACTCGGGAGCAAAGTTAGGCCGAGGCCGGGGACCCGGGGAGAGGTGGGGGCTACAAGTTCCACGGGGCGGCCTCCAGAAAGTGGGAGAGAAAACGCGAGTGGAGCTGAGTTTAGGAGGCCTGGGGAGGAGAAAAGTGAAAATTCAGTCAGAGAAACTTTCTTTAGATAGGCAAAACCGGCCCAAAGATAAGCTTGAGGGACGAGAAAAACAGCGAGAACAGCTGATAGGCTGTCTGGGTCGCATGGCCCATGCGGGGCCAAGGAGTGTGCGTGAAGGAAAGCCCCGCAGGCCTGCAGGCTGGGGGTGGCGATGGGGTGAAACCTGCGGCACGGTTTTTAGCCTTCGAGTCTGGAGGAGGAGTCGAGGAGGAAAAAGTATCTTGCAAAAGTTAGGCGTTGCAGGAAGGAGATCCTTTTTGCTGCTCATCTCTTGGGGCCTTCCCCTCCCCTCCCGGTTTAGGGACCAAGTCGTCAGACACGCCCTCCCCATCCTGGGGCCCCGCGGGACCCCGCTCGGGCGCACATTCCCGCGTTCTGGTCTGGGAGTTGGGTTCCTGGGACTCAGATGGCCCAGCAGGCAGTACCGAGGCAGGGGAGTCGCCTCTGGAACCGGCCCTGAGCGAACACCGGAGTCCCACCTGCGCCGAGGCCCCTGAAGGCCCAAGCAGGCCCAGCTCCGCGCTTCCGCCGCGGCCTCCTCTGGGTCCGCCGGTCCCCGCCGGAGCCCGGGCCCCAATCCTGGTGTCTCCGCCCGGGGATCCTAGCCCCCTCCCTATGCGCGCTGCCTCTTCCCTGAGGCCGCGCACTCCCTACGGCCGGCCTGGCCGGGCCGCCTCCCCCGCCCTCCCTGTGGCCCTCAACTACCTGCCTTGGGCTCGGGGGTCCTCCTCCTCCGCTGGCGCTGCACGCGCCTCCCAGCTCCGCTCGCGACGCTGGCGCTCTCGGCCTCTTCCCCTTGCCCCCCGGCCCCTTATGTGACCACGTCACCCTCCTCCAGTCACCATGTCCGAACTTCCGGACCCCCTCAGAACGCTGCGCAGTCCAGCCCTTCCGTCGGAAATCGGAGCCGGGGGACCGTTTAGGGACCGGCTGGCTGGAACCCGCGACCTGGCCCTCGCCGCGCAGGGTCCCCTCGCCGAGCGCGCCGCACGCTGCGTCCAGCCGGGCCCCAGCTGCCCGGCGCTGCCAGACTCTCAATGAGCCGCTCGCCCGCTCTATTGTTGCTCCTTAGGGCTCCATTAGACAGAATTGGACAACAATGTGGCGCCTGCCATTGGCCAGGGGAGGCAGACGGCGCTCTGATTGGCGGGGCCCGCGCCCGGGGAGCCCCGCATTCTACAGTGTCCGAAAGATTCGAAACTCCAAAAGCTCCACAGAGTGCCTCCGGGAGGGGAGGGGGCGCGCCAGGGAAGGAGTGGAAAAAAGTGGGCAAGGAGGAGCGTTGAAAATATCGTGACAAGTAGTTTCCGTGCGCCCAAGAGCGTGTGAATTGCGCCTAATTACCGTGTCCGGTGCCTCTACGTAGACGTGTGTAACCCCTCGGCTTCTGGGGCGCGGGCTCGGCTGGGCCGCTCTCACTGGCCCGGGGCGCTTGGCAAGGCCGACCTTCCCCAGTGGCCCTGGCGGCCCGGGGGCGGGATGGGGGCAGGTGTCAATTCAATTACTGTGGTCGGGGTGGGGGTGGAAAGAGGAGGGTGCATATGGCATAAATGCCAAGACGATTTTTCCTGCCTCCTTCCGGCTCCGTTTCGGCGCGCTCCCAAGTCCGACGCGTTTGGAGTAGTTGGAGGCTATTTTGTTTTTTCCCCTACTGCCCTTAAAACGCAGGTCCTTTATTTTCAAGTCCTGATACGATAGGCAGCACGGAGGGTAAGTGTGGTTTACGAGGATTTTCGTTCTTAAGGAAGAGTCGGGAGAGAAGGAATGAGGTCGCGCTTCCCGTCCACGCCCGCCGCGTCCCCTGCGCTCTGCGCCTTTCTTCTCCCCTCCCCCCAGCCCCATCCCTCTGCCCCCTCTTGCTCTTTCCTTTCCTCACTTCTGCAGCATCTCGATTTCCTTTTCGTGGTGGTGGGATTCTTTTCATCGTTATTGTTTTAAATTAACGAACAGTTTAATTTTCTTTTTTAAACGAAAGTTAAAAGTGGCCTCTCTGTCTCCCCAGATCCTTTTGGACGCAGGGTGCGCATCCATCTGTCGGTCCTTCCGGGCTGCAGACAAGGTCGCCGCGGGCCCCCAGGAGTACTTTTAACTTTCGCCTTACTCGCCCGTCCTGACGTCACGGCCTGAGGTACAGCTCGGTCTGCAGAGGAGGTAACAGGTTTCGGATTTTCTTTCCCTTTTGAATGGCAACATCTGGAATTAATGCCGCGGTCCTCGGGCGGGATCGCCTTGGGTTTCTCTGGCTGTGATTCTCTGTGCCTCCCCCCCCCCCCCCCCCCCCCCAGGTCTTTTCCTCATTCTAATGTCCTTCTAATGTTCTCTCACATTTTTATTCTCTACTTTTCTTTATCTCCTTCAGAGTAAAGAAAATTCGTTTAATGAGAAAAATGAGTTTTCCCTCCACTCTCGACCATGCGTTTCCACGTTGCTCTTTCAAACTTCCAGGGCCGCGGGGTTCTGGCCTGCGCGGTCTGGGGCGCGGGCGTACTGGGCGTGCAGACTCGGCCCTGGGGTCTCCGGACGCAAGCCCTTCCGCCTGGCACGAGTGCTGGCCGCGCCCTGCCAGCCCAGCCGCCTCTGACGCCGGGGGCTGGGGCTGGGGGAGGAAGGCACAGGGAACGGAGCCCCACCGCAGACCGCGGAACTTCGCGCGGCTTCCTCCTGGAAGCCGACCTGGAGGGCCAGGCTAGGGGGGAGGAGGGAGAGTGGGGAGAGTGGTATGCGGAAGAGCTCGGCGGAGAGCTTCCAGAAAGTTGACCCGGCCCGTGCGCGAGCGCTCTCCGACCAGGACAGAGATTGTGGCAGTGTTAGAAACCAGGTCATTCGCCCCTAGCAAATTCCACTCGCTGGGGCCTGCGAAGGTGTTTGGGGGAGAGAAAGGGGTCCGCCCCTGTAGGGTCTCCCGCGTGCAGTGATGGTAAGAAAGTGAGTCTGGGATAATCTGTCCTGCAGGAGCGTAGGACCCGGACCCCACCTTCCAACACCTTGAGGTTATGAGGTCAAGGAAATCTGTGCGTTGACTGCCCCCCTGGCACGGGGTGAGTGGGGGAGAGAGGACCGCGGCCGGATTCTGCGCAGGGTCGCCAGGCCGGGCGCCTCCTTCCGGAGCTACCTCGGACAAAGTTTTCGAGAAGTTATTTTTAAGGCCAAACGAAATGAACTACAAAAGTTTGCCTAGCTTTCGGGGGGGCGGTGGGCCAGAGACCCCTCTTCGTGCCAGGCCACTGTGAGAGTCCCTCACTTCGGTCCAGTAAACCTGTGGGAGCCAAGGGTCCAGCCACCAGGACTTGGGAACCCCGAGCTCTCTTGCTAGTATGTAAGGGACCTCATTTTCTTAGGAGAGGAAGACGGCACATCCTGGAACCCAGCCCAATCAGAGGGAATCTGCCCACCCTTAGGACAGGTGCCTCTCTCTTCGGTGGATCCTTCTCCCTCCTGTTCACAGCCCAACAGGTTCGAGACCCACACCCTTTCTTCTGATGCCCCAGGTGCTCATGTGAGTGAATGTGTCATGGAGGGAGGCGTGCACTCACACCTCCACAGGCCACTCCCGGGCTAGTCCTGGTTTGAATTGAGCTCACAGAGGGGAGCAGCCCGGAAGGGGGTGGCCTGGCTGAGCGGCCAGGAGTGAGGGAGCATGCCCAGACTGAGGCAGCAGGGGCCGCCCATACACCAGAGTGTGGCATCATACCTGGACACACAACTGGTATGTGTGACCTCATTCTGCAAAAGTCTTGGACACATCCTCACACCTGCATGCAGTGACCACGCACAGGGTGCACTCACCTCTGACCCGGCCACCCTCCCACCCAAGAGGATCCCTTCAGAAAGTTCGATTAACTTCACAGCGCTCTCAAGCATATCCTCATCCTGGAACATGCAGTTGGTGTGTGACCTTTCACCCAGACACCCAGACTCCTACCTGGGTGACAGACGGAACACCAATAGCATATGCTCACGCACATGTGCCTTCGCTCCTGCACGGACCTAACCCTACTCCAGGTCTGGCCCCTGCAGGCGGCTGGACTCTGGGCAGAGAAAGCCAGACCTCCCGTACAAATGAGGCAGCGGAGGACAGAAAGCCCGTCTTCACAATCACACACGGACACACTCACTCACGCAGGTCCTCTTAGCTCAGAATCATTTGCTGATGCCTCTGCTGTGCAAGGGGCTGGGAGCCCCGGGTGAGCGCTCCCAGCCACGCACGAAAGTCCACCCACCAGTGTTCGCGGCTGGCCCCATCCCCGATGCTTTCGCCCAGGCGAAGGTGGGGTCCAAAGGGATGGCCGTGGTGGAGACCCGGAGTGAGGCTGGAGTCAGAGGCTGAGGGTGCACAGGGGGCTGGAGGCATGGCTTGGTGGCGCTGAGTAGGAGCCGGGCCAGGGGCGCTGACGGGGGACCCGGGAGGCATTGACTTTTGCGCTGTTTGCCGGCGGCCTCGGAGCAAGCAGACGCCATCTGTTTGCCGGCTGCGGCGCGTCCTGTTTAATTACCCTCCCGGCAGCCTAATAGAGATGATATTAAACTAAATCTTTCTGACATTAAAAGTAATTATCCCCAAACCAGTGGCTCCGGGATGGAGTGGCCCCTCCCGTACCCACCCCTCCCCTGGCCGCGCCAGATTCCCTTAGTTTGGCTGAAACTCTTTACCGCGAAGGGGGCGCGGAGAAAAGCCGGAAGGTGCCTTTGGGAGAAGAATCTTCGCGGGCCGCCCGGTACACGCTGTTTCCCGCACAACCACAGGCACTCTCGTACGCACGAACACGCGCGTGGATACACACACACCTGTATACACACAGACACACCACGACATATTCCTCCGGATCACCTGTCGAGCCACGTGAATTAAGACTCTCAGCTGCGTGTGCTCCTGGTGGACAGGGAGAAGCGCAGCCTCGTTTGCTGTCCTCGCTCTCGACCCCGCTAAAATGGCCCATTTACGTGGTCAAAGCCACGAACACGGCCTAGGCCAGGGCCAGGGAGCAGGGCGCAATTTTGCGGCCAGAAAGAACCTCTCCCACCGTGGTGCTTGATTTCTCGGGCGCTCTTCTGCGAGGGGCCCTGCGCCTCGCGCTTCCCCTACAGGGTCTTACTTAAGTCTCACCACCCTCTGCGAGGTAAGTCCTATTATCCCACTTGGGTGAGAAAACAGACTCAAGAGAGGTGAGGTGACTTGTTCCACATCTCACAACTAGTATGGGACAGAGCAGAATTCGAACTCAGGAGTACCAGGGGAGAGCCTGATCCAAGGCCCAAATTCTGCACGGTTCCAGGCGCGGGCTCGGGCTGGGCGCGGTGGAAGGATGTCTGGCCTGGCCCTCTCTGCACCCTCGCCCTCGGGGCTGCGGGCCCCGTCGGTGATCAGCCTCTTCCCTGGTCCTCGACCCCCAACCGGCTGCAGGCGCGGAGCGAGGGCAGCGGTGCTGACAGCGCGGCGGAAACCCCCGCGCAGAGCCCCAGCGGCTGCAGCCGCCCTTTGCAGCATGCCCGGGCGTCTGCAGGGCGCGTGCAGGAGAGGCGGCCACGCGGCGTTGCCGGGCTTCCTATCTCCACAACCTTCTGGTTGGGCGCCTCTGAGCCCGAGACAAACTTGTTCATCGCTCAATGATTCGCTTCTATTTTTGAGTGCCTACTGTGTACTACCACTCTGCTAAACGCTTGATGTGTGCTGTCTTGCTTGGTACGCAATCCTGCGGGTGGGGGTGGTTGTGACGTTCCAGGTTTCAGACACAAGTCCGCCAAGATTCAGCTACACGACGTAACTTGCCCCGTTGCTGCTGAGCCTCCGGGAAGATAGGAACCCAGATCCGACTTTCACTCTCAGGCTTTTTTCTTCTCACCTTCGGTTCCGGGATAGTAGGGTCAGAGCTAGCGGCTTTAATCGGTTGGATTCCATTCGGTTCACCGATCTTTCACGGCAACAGGAGAAAACGAGTCATTCATTTCATCCTGTTGAGCACCTAGTAAGCGCCAGGCCCTGAGGATCAGAGACTAATCAACCATGATGAGCCCTTAAAGAGCTCTTGGCCAACTGGGAACACAGTCACCTATCATGACCTCACGGTTGAGAACAGGCAGAGGTGGAAGTGTGGAAAAGAGGGTCAAAGGAGACTTCCTGACGACGTTAGGTTTCCCGAATGGAAACATTATTACGCTTGTTCTGATAAAGTAAAACATTATAAAACATTTTAGACAATTTAGCAAAGCATATTTGGAATATTTTTCCTGTGTACCTACATTTACAAAAATACACTTTTTGCTACCTGCTTTCTAATTTACAAATGAAGATTTTTCATATTTCATATTTATATCTACATAATCTTTGTAAAGAATTGTTTAATATTTTATTGTATGGATATACCTTAATTTATTTAGCGAATTCCCTATCAATAGGTATTTAGTTTACTTCCAATTTTTGCTATCATACACATTGCTACAATGAATATTCTTTGTGAATTTGCTTAATTATTTCCCTAGGATAAATTCCTGGAAATAAGATTGATGGGTCAGAGGCTTGTTTTGTTTAGTTTTGTTTTTTAAGGATTTTGATAGCTACCTGTCAGTTCTCAGGAAAGGCTGTCTTGACGAACACAACGGTAGTGCATCTTGCTGATTTTGTAAATCTTTGCCAATTCAAGCAGGAAAAAAGATTTTTTTTTGCCATCGTAATTTGCATTTCCTTAGTTATGCGTTAGTTTTTCCTATGTGTTAGTCACTCATGCCTTAAAAAAAAACTGTGTGTATCCTTTGCTTATTTTTCTATCATAGAGCTTCTCCTTTCCTTAATTTATGATAGCTGTTTATATATTAAAGAGGGTAGTACCCTCCTATCTGTAACATCTGCTGCATTTCTCCATTTTTGTTTTTATCCTGTTTTGTTATTGCTATAATGAAGTTAAATTTTTTTTAATGTAGCTGTCTGTCATCTTTTCTTTATAGATTCTGCTTACAGTATCATACTTAACAAGGGTTTTTCAAATCTAACTTTCTAAGAGCGTTCACCTGTATTTTATAGTAACACCTCTTCATGATAGTCAGGATTTATATCTTTAGTTCATTTGAAATTAAATTTGGCGGAAGATGTGAAGTAAGGCTGTAACTTAATTTTTCCCCAAGGGATTAGCCAGTTAGCACAGCACTACCCAATGAGCCACACTTCCCCCAACCGTAGACCACGTCCTAAGTTCCCAGATGGCTCTAGGCGGTTCAGCACTTTCCCCTCTAGGGAGCTGTTCCCTTTTGCACCAGCCTCACTCTTTTAATTACTGTAGTTCTGTAATACTTGGGTGGGCAAGTCATCTTTCTGATTCCTGATCTTCTTTTTCAAACTTCTCATGGCTATTGTGGAAAGACAGTCTTCTGAATGAGTATTTTAGAATTTTTAAAGCTAGGTCCCAAAAGAAAGTAAAATTTAAAAAACTCTTTGGAAATTTGATTTAACTGCCTTTAGAAATTAATTTGAGGGAGATCGTGCATCTTCCCAATTTGCAATATTTCCTTCCATCTAGGACACCGTAGGACTTTCATTTATTCATGACTTTTATGTCCTTTTGTAAATTTTGTTGTTTTGTTCCTATGGTTCTGTTTCTTAAGCATGTTCCTTGGTGTTTTATACAGCTCTTGTGAATGGAATCTTTTCACCCCTCACAGTGTCTAACTGGTTATGGCAGGAGCATAAGAAAGTCACTGATTATAGTATATTGCTCAGGAGACTGGTCTCCTTCCCGACCTCTCCCCCATTTTACCTTAGTTCTCACACTTTCCCGGAAGCTGAGTTTGGAAGGACCCTGCATTGACCAAGCCCAGCAAGGGAGGGAGAGAGAGTGATTCTGCACAGATGATACTGTGCAAAGGCCCAAGTGAGCTGCAGGTCCTCTCGGGGCTTTGGGGACAGTGTGCACCCACAGAGTGGCCTTCTTCTGACCTTCCTCCTCCTGGTCCCCATCTCCCAAGAGGGCCTCTGGAAACAGCGATTCCGAGAATCAGCCCTGGGGGCCCCGTGCCACCCAGACTGGGAGCTTTGCTGTGCTGTGTGACCACGGGTGAGTCGCCAGCCCTCTCTGGGCTTGTCTGCTGGCCACTCCAGAATCGGATTGCTTGGAGAACAGCAGCAGCCGGGCCACCGCATGTTGGGGGAGGAGATTGTGAAGAGGAAGGGCACTACCGCTAGGATCTTGGGCTGGGTCAGCCTGGGGTTGAGTCCCCACCATTCCTGGGAAGTGCCTCGACAGACTGCATACTCCCAGCCTGTAACCCCCAGATCACTGATCAAAATGAAGATATGAGAGAGGGAAGAGCTAGGAGGCAGAGACCTAATCTATCCCCCAGCCCCTACCTCCTCACCCTTGGCATCTTTCCCTCAAAGAATTCTGCTCTGGGTTCCTCCACCACCAACACCACCACCCCACCTCCTACTCCCTCCACTTCGCATTTCCCACTGGGACGGGGGACAGCGCAGTCTCCCTCCAGGCTGTGTATGGTGGGCGAGTTCCAAGCTGCATGACTGGCTCAGCGCTGATACTGGTTGGCTTGGAGCCCAACATGTTAACTCTCTTTCCTGGCAGGGTCTGTGTTGAGGTCGGAAAGCTGGCTCACAAGTATGTTTTTTGGCCCTAATGGGTGGTTCAGACTCCAGGCTTGAGGTGGCACAGAAGCACAGATACCTCCTCCAGGTTCTGAGTCCCCCCTGGAAACTACTCACCCTTTAGGACCCAGCCTCCAGGATGCCCCCACTGTCTCTTGTCGGGGGCACAATAGGCACATCCTGATCCTGCAAGCTCTCCAATTCCTGTGCATATGCCCTCTCTGAGGCCACACAGCCACCCATCTTCATCTCCAGTTCATCTCAGAGGAAGCCGAGGCACAGAGAGTAAGTGACTCTCTCAGGGTCACACAGCTGGGTGGGGGAGGGAATGAAAGCTGCTCTTTGCATCTACAGAGGAGACTGGCTGGAGATAGGAGGCTGAGTGGAGACCACTTTCTCCACCCCTAGAACTGACCCCGTGGGGATGGGTGTAGGAGGGGTGGAGGAAGGAATCACTTCCTTTAGTGTTTGGAACCTCTTCCCTTGGGGCTTCTTGACTCCTTTCTGTGCACCCTTCGCCCCCAAGGACCGACCCATATGCTGTCACTGCTGGTCAAGAGGCTGGCCCCACCCTTCATGTATCCTCAGCACCTTTGGTCACAGGACCTGGCTGAGCAGAGCTGCCAGTGTAGAGCCTGACGTGGGCTGGAGTCCTGCATTTGTCACCTTTCCTTCTAGGTAAGATGGGAGTAAAAATAATGCTTTCATGGGGTCATTGTGAGGATTCAGTAACACAAGTCATGTAAAGTCCTTCTCAGTGTCTGACACTCAAGGTAAACACTCAAGGTATATTGGGTATTATTATTTGTTAGACAGTTCCTGAATGAATGAATTCCTCTCTTTGCTTTCACTCCAGAGAGGAAAATTGTTCCCTTTCAGTACCTTTGTTGCCTCCATTAGCAGGAAGACTGGGGAGCTGGGAGCTGGTGACAGGAGTTGCCTCTGCTCTTGAACCATAATCTGAAAACTCTCTCCAGAATCAGAATTCCGATGGATTTGCAAGGCTCAGAGACCTTCTGGCAGGCCTGGGTTGCTCAAGGTCGCAGAGGACTCTGGGCCATCACCCTCCCTGGGTCACCTCACCCACTCCACTCGCCGCCCTAACCATAGCATGTTTGCCGTGAAGCACAAAGTGGTACTGCCCAGTAAGGACGGAGCAGCGCAGCCCAGGCCTCCCCCGCCTCTGGAAGCACCCCCTACCTGTCTCCTCTCAGAGCCGCCATTATTTGGGGCACACCCTGGCACTGCTTGTTCCTGGTAGGGCTCCCCAAAGGCAGGAGCTGGGCTCTGCGCCACCGTGGCACAGTACCACCTTTATTCTAGAGAACACGTTCTTCTGTGTCCATGACCTCCCATAGCATGTAAAAAACTCATAAAATGCACCCCATTTTTTATAAGAGGAAATGGAAGAATGTAGGCATCAGCTGCACAAGCCAGTTCCTCCCTGATGCTTGGTGTGGTTGAAAGTATGCCAGAATGGAGGCCTTGGCCAAGTCACTTCACTGCTCTGTGCCTCAGTTTCTCCATCTGTAGCAAGAGGAAAGGTAGACCTGCTGTGTCTGGAAATGTTCTGAAATGAGAAAGGGACTATGCAGACCCAGCTAGATGATTCCCACGTGGCATGCTCCATCCAGCTTAGGCCTTGGTACCCACCTCTGGAAATACAGCAAAGTTCCTGGCCTCTACACCTGGTTCCTCTTACATGGGCTTCCACCCAACCCCCAAAAACACAGAGAAAAGATTCAGTAAGACTCTTCTTGTTGCCAACTCCTCAGAAAAATCCTATGCAAATGTTACCACTGTGTGTGCAAGTAAGGCAGATAACATTTCCAGGGGCCTAGAGCCCAGATCCCAGAGGGGCAGCCTCCTTTCTGATCCTGTAGGAGGCTCCTATTTTCTAACTCTAGGATCTCAGACTGTCAGGCTTGGGCAGGCCATTTAGCACAGAGTGGACTCTGGCCAGAGCTCCTAGGTGGGGTTCACTTCTCCCCAGAAGCCTATCGGACCGCCTGCACCGGGAGCCTCCTCTGGGTCCCCCCAGCTTCTGCAACTCCTCTAGCATTGACCACACTGCTCTGAAACTGGTGGCCCCACCCCAGCCTAGGAGTTCTGGGCCAAGGGTAGAGGCTGAGAACCCAGTATTTAACAAAAAGCCTACATGATGAACGAAAGAGTCAAAACTGACTTGGTCTCCATAAGGCAAAGGGCCTTTAACAGTACTTAAGTTGAATGCTGGTTTGATGAAAATGCATGGTGGACAAAATATTTGCTTTGGAGATAGACAATGTGTTATATAGCAGCTATGAGACTTTGGGCAAATGATTTAACCTCTGTAAGTCTGTTTATCAACATATGAAATGGACAGTGTGTTCCCCCTCACAGCGTGGTTTTGTAGTTCATTCATTCGTATAACATTTACTGTCTGTGCCCTGTGCCAGGAGGGGGAAAGATATGTCACAGGCCACACGGGGAGACTTCTGTGCAAATAATCACAATCATGTGATAAGTGCTCTGCTAGGGTCAAACCTGGGGATTAGAAGAGGCCCCTAACTTGTCTTGGGGACTCCAGGTGGCTTCCTGGAGGAGGAGGAGTAGAGTGGAGCGGTAATAGCCTGAACTCTGGAGCCAATGTGCCTGCATTTGACTCCTGGTTCCTCAGTTTACTAGCTGTGTGACTTTGTGCAAATTACTTAATCACTTGTGCCTCAGTTTGCTCACCAATAAAGTGGGGCTACTGATAGCTCCTACTTCATAGGGTTGTTATGAGGAGTAAATAAGTTAATACAAGTAAAGCACTTAGTGCCTGGCATGCAATAAACATGTCGTCAATGTTCACTATTATCAACAGCTATCTACCAAGCACCTACACGGTGCCAGGCCAATGGCAAGGGATAAAACAACACATCAGACTGACATGGACTCCACCTTCGTGGAATTTACACCTTAGGCAAAATCTGAGCTGAGTCTTGAAGTAAAAACTGCCTCTTCTTTAAGAAGAGTTTGAGAAGAGCAGATGGCAAAGTCAGGGACTGCTGACATTTCGCAGGCAAGCAGAGCAGGGAAAGTCTGCAGAGGAGACAGAGCAGGACCTTTCAGAGAGGTTGGAGGATACTAGAGAAGTGCAGCATCCTAGAAGGCAAGGGGAGAAGCATTTGAGGATTTTTATTATACTCTGTCATCTGCGGGTTAGAGGGTACAGCTACTGAAGCAGCTCAGAGAGGGGGGCCTCATCGCGGAGAAAAAACACTGCAGGCATGAGCTTTGGGCTGAGACTCAGAGGGAAAGCTCAGCTCCCCTCCCTACTAGCTGTGTGTCTCTGGGACAGGGACATAATTTCTCTCAGCCTCAGTTTTCGTAATTGTAAAATAAAGACACTAATAGCGGTGACCTCAGAGTGATTCTGAGGATGGTGTGGGAGGACAGTGTATAAAGCCCCTGGCATCGTGCAGGCCTTACCGAGGCCTTCACTCAACACCAATTCCTTCACTCTTTGTCTCTTCTCAGCAGCTCCAGTTGATTTTGCTCCAGTTCCAATTAATTAAATGTTTTAGTAACCACTGGGTGCACGACTGCTTCGTGCCAGACCCCGGTCTGGCTCTGGAAATAACAGACGATTGTGACCTGGTCTCTGCCCTTACAATGTTCCCAAATGAGCTGGATGTTAGAGATGAAGTGACCACCTTATTAATACAAGGACATCATTATTTGTTTAAATTCAGTCAATAAGTCCAAATTTACTGTGTGCTTACTATGTACTAGTTATTTCACTAGGCCTTGAAGATATGAAGTGACTCAGACCCTTCTAGGGGCTCACAGTCTGGGGGTAGGGGGAGGAAGGACATGTGAGCTGAGAGTTACAGTTCAGAGTGATCCAGTGCTAGGAAAAGGGTGGCACAGGGCTGAAGAGTCACAGCACAGGCACCTAACCTGAGGGTGAGGCAAGGGCTGGGGAAACCATCTTGGAGGAAGTGAAGGCTAAACTGAAAGTGAAGGATGGATGGTGGTAGGTCTAGTGGTGATGGAAGGGCATGCAGAGCAGAGGGAATAGTGTGCAAGGGCAGGGGTGGTAGAAAGCTGCTGCTTTCAGGAGAGTGCAAGTAGCTCAGGATGTGTGTTAAGGGCATGGCTGGAGATACAGATGGGGAGGGAGACAGGGGCCAGATGACAGGAGTTGTAAATCCAAGCCAAGAGTTTGGGTTTTATTCAGAGGGCAGTGGGAAGCCTTTGAGGGGATCAAAGCAGGGGTGTGGCACAGGGAGGCAGGTATTTAGAAAGCTCTTTCTGGCAGCTGTGTGGAGACTGCTCTAGAAGAGAAGGGACAGGAGAAAGGGAGATCAATTAGGATGAGCTTTTGTAACCCAGGTGAGAGATGATAAAGGTCCAAAGGGAAGAGATGTCAGTGGGATAACGGAGGAAGGAGCAGGGAATGGATTCTGGAGACATCAAAGAGGCAGCAACTTACAGGATCCTTTTCAGATCACTGCATGTGCTTAAAAATAAAAGGCATTGCTTACATTCTGGCTCCTGACACACTGGGGAATGAGTCACTCTGAAAAGCTGAGTTTTCTATAAAAATGTTCCTTTACCCCTTTTCGCATTAACCAACATTTAAAAAATATTATGATTTGAAGTGCCTTGGTATTATGTCATACTTTCCTTGAAGGTACCACATTGTGATAAACAGAGCAGGGACTTTGGAGTCACAGGGCTGGGTCATAAGCTCTGCTCTCCTCTTTATTAGCTGTGGAGCTCGGGCCCAAGTCATTTCACTTCTTCAAGCCTGTTGCTTCTTCTAAATGGGGTCAAGACCACCCACCAGCAGGGTTGTTGTGGGGTTACATGAGCTCATGTATGTCATGCTCCAAGCCCAGTATCCGGCATATTCTAAGCACTCAGCAAGTTAGTCCTCTCCCCTGCTCCCCACCATGCCCCAGCCTCATCCTTAAGATACCAGTAACACAGTGACCTTCCCTGAAGGGCCCTGGAGCAGTGCTCCTGGACTTCTGATGTCTGCTTTTCACGTTTTGTGTGTCCTCCCCCATAATCTGACACTTCTCACTGTTGTCATCACCCACTCTCCTTTTTATGATCCCATATGAGTTTGTAGACCAGATAATAGCTGTTCTAACTGCTTTACAGCTAGAAAGAAGCACTAAATGCAGAGGGAGGTTCAAGGCAAGAAAGCCTACCTGTTGCATCCCAGCCTCTTTGGGGATTTTAAATAAAAATATGGCTTGAATACTGCTTTACATGTTAACTAACTTTTGTGTTAATTCCTTTAATCTTCACAACCTTGTCAACCAGGTACTGTGATTATCTCCATGTTATAGCTAACAAGCTGAGGCACAGGAAGGTGAAGTGACTACCCAAGGGCACACTACTAGTAAGTGCAGGAGCGGCTTGGACCCAGGCAATTTGGCTCCAGAGGCTCTTCTCTTAACCACATATTATATCACCTCTTGAAACCGAGAACCACAACTCATAGTGTACACATTAAGAGTTAACATACTGAAGACTGGAGAGCAGTGTCTTTTACTGGTGTTTCCTTTCAGACCAAACTTTCAAAATGCAGCAGAGAGGAGCTGTATGGCCAGTTGGGGTTGTTAAGGGCCATCTTCCAAAGCAAATTATTTGAGATGAGGAAGAAGCACTAAATGCAGAGGGAGGTTCAAGGCAAGAAAGCCTACCTGTTGCATCCCAGCCTCTTTGGGGATTTTAAATAAAAATATGGCTTGAAGAAAAGAAGCAAATAGTCTTACGATGTTTGCATGATGTAAATGGTGGTTCTTACTTTTTTGGGGTCAATAGAGCCCACTGAGAATCTGAAGAATACAGAAAGGTACACATTTAACTTTTTGGACACAATTGTAGGGGATTCCAAGATTCATTCTTGGGCATGAAATTTAGAGATTCTTTATAAAAGAGCTGTGGACCAGAAAATCAGAGCCCAGGGCTTGAGTCCTAACACATCTACCAACATTCTGTGTGACTTTAGGCAAGCCACTGCCCTCTGAGCCTCATGTGCAAAAATGGACTGATCACCTCTGCCCTGCTTCCCTCACTGCAGTGGACTGTGAGGATGTGTGTGGAAGGTGTGGTAAGCTTCAGAGTGCTATCTGAATGTTATCAGGACACTGAAGTTCAGGGAGGTTACTCATTTAAAGTCATGCAGCTATTAAGTGGGAGAACCAACGTTCAAACTGAAGATCCTGAAGTCTCTGGAATGTGTGTATATGTGAGATCTCCCTCCAAGAATTTTATAAAGGATTCAATGAGATAATGCATGTGAAAGGGTCACATAGATTGTTAAGTGCAATGCCTATGTGAGTTACTCCTGGATTGAGTTTAGGATTCCACATCCCATCTACCTGTGGGATCCAAGACTGGGTGGATCAGGGACTGAGAGGGACGGTGGAAGTGTATCAATCAGTGATGCTGCTCATGGAGACAATCAACACCCTCTCCCACATCCAAATGAACAAGTTCCGAGCTTTGGGGAAATCTGCAGAGCTCTGCAATCTCTTTAAAACTTACCCCATTGACCAGCACATCCAGGTCAGCATGTCTTTGGTAGTAGCAATTTTAATGAAACTGCAAACTTACTTTATGTCTCTAATGTCACCAAGGAAAATTTATGAAAGCCTAAACCTATTCTTCTACATTAAAAAAGAAAGATTCCATAAAAGATGCTCTCATCCAACTCAGGCTTACAATTCAGAGATGATCACCTGTGTGTCCCATAGAACCAGTGGTGCCAGAGCATGGCAACACGGCCAACCAGACACTGCCCCCACCTGCACCTTCTGAGAGCAGTGGGAAACTGGCAATGCTTCCTTAAACCTTCAAACGAATGCTTCAAACGTACAACCGCTAATCCAAGAAACACAAAGGAGTGAACTGGAACGGGGGTGGGAATGATAAGGAGCCCTGGAACTTCACTATAAACAGCTGGGCATAAGAAGACCAAGCAAATATTCGGACTGAGTCACTGACTGTGTCTGATGGCTGGAATGTAAAGCCCAAGGAAGATTAAGGGTAGGAGGAAGAATTGCAAAGGACATTGCTATTTCTGTGGTGATAGCAAGTCCTTACTGTTTTTCTTGGAATCTAACTTTATGTAAGTCATTTTAATGTTGTAAGAAAAGACACAAAATTGTTTGGCCTCCTGTTCTAGAGCTTCGTAGAGCAGAATAACATGAGGGAACAGTGATAATTAGCTGAGGCCTTTCCCAGCAATGGGGCCTATAGGATAGCATTTCATGGTACTGAGCAAGAAGAACCTTCCAAGACAAGGCTGAAAAAGGGAGGGTAAACTTCATACACATTCAAGTAGCATTTAATAACTTTGATGAAATTGGTTTCAGAGTAAAATGTATGTTATTGGAATACAGAAGTGAAGGTGATGGGGGGAATAATATGATAAAGTCAAACTCAAATCAGATGGAATAGGTTAAACGTGAAAGTGAATGCAGAGTCTCATTTCTCCAATCTCTGCCCCCACCCTTGCTGCTGTTCCTGACTGTGGCCTGAGTTCAGGGCAGAAGCTTCTCCAGGGCAGCTCCAGAACAGGGTCTACCTGGAAAAAGAAGACCCCATGCTCTTAGCATTGGACATGACTGTCTTGTGGGCCGTTAGGTTAGGAAGGTAGGAGTGGAGCTGGAGAGGAAGTGCTCAGGTTGAACTTGGCCACAGTGGGTCTCTTCCTTTCAGCCTCCCCGGAGAGACCACTGGGGCCAGAGAAAGCCTGCACCTACACAGACACAGCACTAGTCTGTTAGGAACACATTTCTTTTAAGAGAGTGTTCAGGGGAGGTCCCTGGCTGGAGTATCAGAGAAAAGACACAAGGAGGAATTTTCCCGGCCAGTGCCCACTTCTGGGCAGAGGGAAAAGTGACCAGGCATATCTCGGGCTTCAGTTAGAGTCTTATGAGAACCCCTTGGCTTGGGCTGGGGGAAAAATCCAGCACTCATACTCTCTTTTGGACAAGTACAAAATGTCAAATCAGGATCCCAACCCCAGGATAGAGACCACAGATGACACAAAATAGATATGGAGAAACATTCCAAGACTGAAAGAAATCATTGGCCGTGAAGACATAAACAGCGCTTCCATGAACTAAACTCTAAACCCCAAATCCAGAGATTAACAAAAATCCACATTTACTAAATCACCCCAAAATTATTATATGTAGGTTCATGCAACACATGTCTTCTGAGCTGAGCCCCTGTTTGCTCTCTCAAATATATGAAGTCAGAATGCTTAGCCATAGAATGACACCCCTTCATTTGAGATAGGAGTTCAATATTTAATATTAAAACATTAAAAGAATGAAATAGTGGATCAAGTTCCTTATTACAGTTGGGCTCAGAGTCCATGAGGCAGCTGATCAGATTTTGGCGATAGACAAGGTGCTTAAGACACCAAGTGAGAAGGTCCAAACGCGTGATGAAGAGGGAGAGAAACACGGGAAAATTGTGTTCAGCATACACACTGACGGACCAGCAACCTGGGAGCTGGTGTCCGTGAGGTTCTAACTGCCCAAATGCAAACCTATCAGCAGCTTCCTGCAGCCGGGCCAGATACCGAAGTCCTGGTACTGGTCCTCTTCACATTATCTCATCACTAACATCGTGCACTTCAACAGTTTCTCATGCTGTAAAGGAACAGCAGATACCTCCTAGATGGAACCTGGAGACTCAAGGCAGCAGTAGTAAATGTCTTGCATATATGTCAAATGCAGTCCTCAAACTCAACCTTATATCTTAGTAAAGAAGTCAGAAAGTACCAACAAAAATGATATGCTTTTTTTCCTACAACAATGTTTAATCTCCATACCAAGAAATCCCATTAGACTTTTTACCCCTGCCTTTTAAAATTAGGTGACAAAGTAGAAATCCAGTCATGAAAATAAAAAGGCAGAGGCATATAAGCCCTGGCTCAATGAGACATATCAAATACACAGCATCCTGGTGTCACAGAACATCCTGGTGTCACAGAACTGTCCTAGACACTGTGGAGAGAAGAAGGGCATTGGAGAGGTAACAATTCTACTCTGTGATCACTCACACTTGAACGGTGCATAAGTCAGTGAATGAGGGTGAGGTGAAGGGGGCAGGGGAGGGTGGCAGAGTTGTAATTCTCTATAACGAGGTTGGGAACATATACTCGTGGATGGGCAATTTTAAGTAGCTATGTTTATTATTACTTTTTTCCAGCAATCTTGCAAGAGGCAGAAGTGTGACACTGAATTGAGTGAGACGAGAGCGTAGGTGGGTTGGTGAGGAGCCTTCTCTTGACGCAGCCTCCGGCTTGTCCAGGAAGGGCTGGTTGCACTGCTGGGCCTTGTTTACTCTTTTGCTTCAAGGAAAAGGGTTTCTTGAGGGAACAACTTTACCTCCAATAATGACTTATTTGGGTCCAGCTGGGTTACCTAAAAAGAAAGAAAACACATATTCAAAAGACTGGAACAAGCACTATTTTTTCCACATGGCATTCAGATCCTACCCATGCACATTTATTTTGAGCCTACTATGCACTGGCATGGGCATTTTCACATCTATCATCTTATTTGATGCTCTAAATAACCCTGTAATGCAGATGTTGTCATTCTCATTTTATAACTGAGGAAACCAGGGCTCAGAGAGGTCAAGTCTCAGAGTTTAGTGGAAGAACTGGCATTTGATCTCAGGGCATAGGTTCAGGAGACTGGACCTCTTCTTGGGCAGGTGGAGCTCCCTTGCCACCCGCACAGCTCAGCTTGGCCAACAGAAGAGGAGGCCCCTCAGGAAATGGTTCGGGTTAAACAATGACTGGTATTCCCAGGGACTTCTGCTTGCTTAACTCTTGACCGCAGGGAGGGCCTTTTCTGCTCAGTGAGAAAAGAGAGAAGCCTTTGGTGCTGATGTTTCTACTAACCCTACCTGTATACACTGTAGAATGCCCACTCCACCATGCCCAAAGGTGCTGTCTCCTGTGCTGGGGAGAGGCTCCCCAGGGAGGCATAGCCCAATCTCCTTGTTGTTGTTGGTGGGGGGGGATATTTAGTTTGAAAAAATGAGTCAATGTCATAATATGACTTTCTATTTTAGAAGTAAAAAATCATCATTTCATAATATAAACTATAAAAAGGAAAGCTAGACAAAATCTTGGCTCAGTTGGGATATGCTAATCATACAGAGATCCCAAATTACCTAATTTATTTAACTTTTATAACCTCCTAGGCCAGGGGCAGAGATGGGATGTGGAGGACTTCTGAATCTGAGAGTGAGAGAGAAACAAAACTTTCCTGTTTATCAAAAGGGAACATGAATTTAAAAAAATTGACAAATACTGACTGGTTTAGTGTAAAGGACAATGGGCTTTGGAAACAGAAAGAGTCTGATTTCAGTCACAGCTGTGTTGGCTATTATTAGCTTTATGGTTTTGGAGTTAGTCTCAATCTTGTAGGACTGATGTGAGGATTGAATGAGAAAAAATATGTAATTAGCACCGTGTTTGGCACCGAACAGGTGTTCAATGACGGCTGCTGTACCTGTGAGTAACTGTAGGGATGGACACACACAGATGACTGGGCAGCTCCGAGTGTGTGTGATGCGAGGCCAAGCAGTCTGCTCTGTTTGATACAGAAGCTCTGGGCCCATGCGCAGAGACTACAGCATCTGAGGCAGGCAATCTTGTCGTCTGCTCAACTGAAGCCACACCTAATGAGATGGCTCCACTGTCTTCTCCTAGCCGAGGGGGAGTAGAGGCCCTGGGGGGCTGAGTGTCATAGGCAGGCTGGCGAGCTGAAGGAGGAACACTTTCTTCGACTGTATCCCGATGGAAACCTGATATGCCCAGGAGGATCATTAAGGAGACACATCCGCCTCCAGAATCCTCTCTGCTTATAAGGAACCCAGAGCACAGCAGCTCTACTGGTATCTCTCGGGCTGTGGGCAGATGGGCAGGCAAGGCGGTGGGGAGGGCCCAGCCTGCTGTCTGTCTTCCAATGCACTGGGGGGCAAGCTGCTGGCAAATGTTTACCCACTTCCCCAATTAACGTACAATACTGCGCTGGCTTCTGTCAACAAACCGAGCTAGGCTGCCTCTGCTTCTGACTCGTTGGCATTTTCTGCCCAGCTGCTTCCGCTATTGTTCTTAATTAACATGCCAGAGCTCTTCCGGCATCTTCTACTGTGTTGTTTGTGGTTTGTAAATATGATTTTTTTTGTATTGAAGTGTAATTGACATATAATATCCTATTAGTTTCAAGTTTACATCATAGTGATTCGATATTTATATACATTACAAAATGATCATCACAATAAGTCTAGTTACCATTTCTGACCATACAAAGTTATTATATTATTGACTATATTCCCTATGCTGTACATTACATATCCATGACTTATTAATTTTATAACTGGAAATTTGATGTTTGTGGGAGAAGCCATAATCTTAACAGTGTCAGAGCTGTGCATACCCTGCCTGAGTTGTCAACTTGCAAGGTTAGAGGTTCAGAAACCACACCCAGTTTTCACACGAGAAAACTGTGTTCAAGAAAAGTTAAGTGCTTTTTTCAGTCACTTTAAGTGGGAGAGCTAGGACTTGAGAAGGAGGAAACTAAAATTTCTTGAACGCCTATTACATGCCAGGCCCTTTACATATGTTATTTTATTTAATCCCTATAACAACCATGCAAGGTAGGGGGAGATGACAAAATTGAGGCTCAAAGTGGTTGCCACTTGTTTAAGGCTACGTGGAAAGTAAGGGTATGACTACTCAGAATAATGGTTAAAAAAGTGAAGTGAACTTAGATTCAAATCCCAGCTCTCTTGCTTACTGCCTATACGACCTTAAAGAAGTTACACAACCAGAGAGCCTCAGTTTTCCCACAGCTGTAAGATGCCAATAATCACCGTTTCTCCTTTATGGGTTGTTGTGATGGTTAAATGGAATAATATTGGTGAAGCCTCTGGTACAGTGCCCGAGCCAGTAAGGCTCAATGGGTGGGAGCCATTACTGGCTGGAGTGCTGCCTAGGGTAAGGGCCGCAGTCTGTCTAGCCTCAAAGCTGGAGCTCTTCCTCGAAGCCTCCTGAAACCCAGGTCTGCACCACATTGCCCTTCTTATTTCTAACCTGCTGCCAGTAGAAGTGCCCCCTTTTCCCTGATAGGGTAATGCCTCAAGATCTGGAGACCCCCTTTTATAGTTTCAGAGGGGCTTTGCCACCAATGGACTGCTTCACAGCAAATATGGCTGTGTTGGGGCTACTCCCTCTGGTGCGCCAGATGACAAGAAATTTTTGGCTCTGAAGGTCACTGCAGACAGAAATTTCAAAGTGAACAAGGACAATCTGTTTCCATTCTCATTTGCCTGGTGTGGACAAAGAGACTGTGGGGAACCTAGGGGTATACCCGACACCATGCTTCTCCCCAGCAAGAGAGGGGCCATATTGTGAAACCATCCTGCAGTGCTCTGGGCCTCATTCAAGAAGGATGTGGAGCATGCCAGGAGGGAAGTGCTGGTAAGCAGGAGCCTAAAAACCACGTTCTCTGAAAAAGAGCTGAAGAAGGGGAGATGTCTCCCGGAGAGAGAGCACGGAGCAGTGGTGGTGTGGTGCTGCTACAGGCCCAGGGATGGGCTGTGTCAGCCCTCTGTCAATATCTGAAGGGCTGACAAGTAGACAGAGTAGGTGTGTCCAGTGCAGCTCCAGTGGGTGGAGCTGGGACTGGTGAGGTAAAATCCCAGGGAAGCAGAACTCAGCTGGCGGAAAGAACTGTTTTATCAGAGCAGCAACTGCTGGTATGGCTACTACTGTTTCTTTCTCCTCCTTCTGTTCTTTATTTTCTTTTTGCTCATCATCATCATAGCAGCAATTATCATTTATTGAATGCCTACCATGTAGCCGGAACCATGCTAAGTACTTCATATATAATACCTTAACTAGTCCTCAAAACAGCCAAGTGAAGTAGGTATGATTGCTGCCATTTTACAGTTGAAGACACCATGGGTTATCTTGCCCAAGGTTGCAGGTGGAATAAGATTTGAAAGTCAAGTCTGTCTGACTCCAAAGCTCAGGATAACCAGAAAGCTTCTGGCCAAGAAGTCAATGGGTTGCCTTGGACAAATGGAGGGGTAGGGCGGGGAGAGGTGAGTGCACGCTCTATTGTCCCTAGAAGCATTCAAATAAAGGCTTACTTGGAGATGATGATTTATTTTGTACCAGGCATATTCCACTCACTTCATATTTATAAAATAATTTAATTTTTATAATAACCCTCTGAGGTAGGTTATCTGAGGTAGGTACAACTATTATTCCCATTTTACAGATGACGAAACTGAGTCATGGTGCAGATTAAGTAACTTGCCCAAGGTCTCAAAGTTATTAAGGGCAGAGCCAGTATATGAATCAAGGCAATCTAGCTTTGGAATACATATGTTTAACTCTAGACTATTCCGCCAGAGGTGTTGCTAAGAGTAGTAGGATCCACACAGAAAAAGAAGTGGGATGAGATGACCCTGAGGTTGTTTCTAACCAAGCTTCCAGGATATAAGATCTTCACTTTAAGAATGGCAAAAGGTCAAGTGTCAGTAAAAAAATCCTGAAATGTTTATAAAATACGAATACAAAAACCCAATCTGAGCTTGTGTTCTGCCATTTACTTGGGACTTTACTGAATTATTGACTCTCTAAATCAACAGAGAAACCCATCCTTTGGGACTCCTTGGGGGAGGGGGAGTATTCTCAGATAAGTATGGCCTGTGTATGTTAGAAAAGGAAAGTCAACCATCTTGACATTTTATTCATTATACTTAGGAAACTTGAATGGATATATTTTCTAACTAATTTAATGTTTTAGCAAATTGGCTTTGTGAAACATGTTTATGGTAGCAAAAATGGGACATGTTTTCCGCCAAACAGAGCCATTCTTTTCTAGGTTAATTTTCTCAGCAGTTTGAACTTTCATATACATCTTATTTTTATTACTTTTCTGAAAAAGTATAACATTGCTGCTGAGAAAGATGTGAACCAACGTGACAGATTTCAGTCTTGGCCCCACTGAGTGAGCCCCAGAATGCTGAGGTGGGAAAGCTCTTTAAATGCCAAACAGTCCAACTCCTTCATCTCACAGGTGGGCAACCTGAGGCTCAGAGAAGTCAAGTGACTTGGCCCTGGTCACACAGTTCATAAGGTGCAGATGCAGTACTCCACCCCAGAGTTTCTGACTTCTCTTTTGGGGCACTTTCTAGCCACACCATTCTGCTTCTTACTTTTTTTTTTTTTTTAACACCTAAACATAAATATAATACTATTACTAGGCTGGGAGTTACTCGAGGGCAGGAGCTGAATAATACTAAAAATAATAGTATCAGTAATTATGCATAGAACCTTACAGTTTGCAAGGTATTTACATAAACATTAATTCACAATCATGTAGGGCAGGTATTATTATCAAGCCTTTTAATTTAATCTTGCTAATTAATTTTATTTTAAAATTGAATAAAGGAAAGTCTGGATCTAATATTTTCACATTTAGAAAAAATGCTAGGTTCAGCAAATGGTGCTGGAACAATTGAACATTCACGTGCAAAAAAGTGAATCTAGATGCAGACCTTACACCCTTCACAAAAATTAACTCAAAATGGATCACAGACTTAAATGTAAACCACAGAACTATAACATTGTTAGGAGACAACACAGGAGAAAATCCAGATGACCTTGGGTGTGGCAATGACTTTTAGATACGACACTGAAGGCACAATCCATGAAAGAAATAATTGATAAGCTGGACTTCATTAAAATTAAAAACTTCTGCTCTGCAAAAGACACTGTCAAGAGAATGAGAAAACAAGCTAGAGACTGGGGGAAAATATTTGCAAAAGGCATATCTGATAAAGAACTATTATCCAAAATATACAAAGAACTCTTAAAACTCAACAATAAGAAAATGAACAACCCAATTAAAAAATAGGCCAAAGATGTTAAAGATACCTCACCAAAGAAGATATACAGATGGCAAATAAGCATGTGAAAAGATGCTCTACCATATGTCATCAGGAAGATGCAAATTAAAACATCAATGAGATATTATTATACACCTATTACAACGGCCAAAATCCAGAACATGGACACCACCAAATGCTGGTGAGGATGTGGAGCAACAGGAATGCTCACTCACTGCTGGTGGGAACGAAAAATGGCCCCAGCCACTGTGGAAGACAGTTTGGTGGTTTCTTATAGAACTAAACACACTCTTACTACACAATCCAGTAATTGCACTCCTTGGTATTTACCTTAAACAGCTCAAAACCTATGTCCACACAAAAACCTGCATACAGATGTTTATAGCACCTTTATTCATAATTGCCAAAACTTGAAAGCAACCACAATGTCCTTCCTTAGATGAATGGATAAACAAACTATGTACATCCAGACAATGGAATATTATTCACTGCTAAAAAGAAATGAGCTGTCAAGCCATGAAAAGACATGGAGGACTCTTAAATGCATATTACTAAGTGAAAAAAGCCAATTTGAAAAGGCTACATACTGTATGATTCCAACTACGTGACATTTTGGAAAAGGCAAAACCATGGAGACAGTAAAAAGACCACTAGTTGCCAGGGGTTGGGCGGAGAGGGATGGATAGGCAGAGCACAGGGGATTCTTAGGGCAGTGGAAATACTCTGTATGATACTGTAATGAGAGATATACGTCATTCATTTGTCCAAACCAATAGAATGTACAACACCAAGAGTGAACCCTGATGTAAAGTATGGACTTTGGGTGATTATGATATCAATGTAGGTTCATAGCTCTTAACAAATGTGCCACTCTGGTGGGGCATGCTGATAATGGGGGAGGTTATGCATGTGTCGGTGCAGGGAGTATATGGGAAATCTCTGTACTTTCTGCTCGATTTTGCTATGAACCTAAAACTGCTCTAAAAAATTAGTCTTTAAAAAAAACCACTAGGTTGAACTTTTTAAGGTTCCCAAAGTATTTTAACAGCTTATGGGGAAACGCACTACAGTAGGACTTGGAAATCATGCCGTGGGAATAAGCCCCACTCTGTGGATTCAGAAACTAGACCCAGAGATAGGGTTTGCCTATGATCACACATCATAAGTGGTTGAGGCGGAACCAGAACCCAAGCCTTCTGTCTTGTTTCCTTACCTCTCCCACCTCCCACAAATGGCCTATCAGAGTTCCCTCTCACTCCATGAGTTACAGCCCTCAGGTTCAGTGTGTGAAATTGGGAAGCAATAAACCACCAACAGTTTCTCAAAATGTATGCTTGCTTTTAGAGTAAAATTTGCATTTCAGAAAGTTCTAGCATCTTCAAGGGGAGAAAAGCTCTGTTCTCAGATTTTCTCTAGTATTTGCCTGCTCCCCTCTGATGACGAACAACCACCAACCATTTTTGGGACTGTGTGCTAGCAGTAGTGTGAGCAGGGGGAGCCCTGTGCAGCCTGACCCCCAGGAGCAACGTGCCACACCAGCAGAAAATTTACAAGCCTTTTGTAGCTCACACAGAGAGCAAACGCTGGAATTTCACCCATGTCCCTTCTCCTTCCTCTCCCCTGAGTGATGAGAAGGACAGCCAGGTTCCATCCTCTACATCAGATACAGACAGACAGACCACACAGACAGCCACACAGACACACCACAAAAAAACTTCCCCAAGTATAAGGAAATCCTCCCCGTAGTTATGGATCACCTCCTGAAAGTCCTCCCTCCCCTCGCAGCCGTCAGCAAGCTCTCCCTCCTTCACAGTCCTCTGTACCGACTGCCAAGGCTGTGCACTGTCCAATGTTGTCTGGATGGAAAGGGCCAGAATGTATAGGCTCCAGTTCTGGCTCTAGTGGTACAAGTTTGGATAAGCCACATGTCTTCTCTAACTTTAATTTTTGCATTTAAAAAAATGTGGGCATTTTACTCAATGGAGTAAACTGGGCTGCAGTTGGGCTTTGGAAATAGAAACACTTGGGTTCAAATTTCATCTCTTAGCCATGTCAGGAAGATGCTTAGAGCTCCAGCTTCCTTCTCCACTGGGTGAAAGGGTTGTAGGGATTAAAACAGCCATCACAGAACCTGAGACACGGAAGCTATTACGATTCAATGCCTTCTTCATATCTTAGTAGATGCCACCTGTATGGTGTGAGCTCCCTAACGGCTGGAGTGGTTGAAGTGTGGTCTAGGGACGGAGACCTGGGTTGGATCCCCAGTGCTATAACCTCCTAACTATCTGATGATCTTGGGTAAGTTACTTAACTTTCTGGTTCACTGTTTTCTTTATTTATAAAACTGAGACCTTTTTTGCCATAACCCATGAAGGAATTATTTCACATTCATGCTTCCCCAAGAAGGGACTCTTGGATGCTCTCCCTCTCTCTCACACAGGTGAGAAGAGAGCTATCTGCTTGGTGAGTATGAGAGAAGAATCTGAGCTCAGCCCCTTCTTCTTCCTTTTCCAGAGCCAACCTGCTCTCCAGCTACAAGGTACAAGGGCCTGCAGTGTCCAGCTGTGCCAAGGACTCCTGGGTACAAGAGTAGGCAAGTCTCTAATTTAGGGACAAAGAATATATCAGCCCCTGGCTGCAGATCCCAAATTACAATCTATAATCAACTTTTTCAGTATCAAAGGTGATATTTTTATCCCTACTTGAGTCCTATGTCTATTTTTCAATTGGTCTTATGTCTTTCAATTAGTCTCGAACTAGTTAAGTGGGAGGGTATTATCTAAGGGCCCTTAAACCCCAAATACCCCCACAGCACTAAGCAAGTGCTTAACAATTATGATTTGATGTAACTTGATGCAAGGGTCACAGCTCCTTTTTCCCAAAGTCTGTTCAGCCTTCATTAGAAGATGACAGAGTCGCCGAGTCAGGGCATAAATCAATTCTAAAATGCATTTCCCACCTGTAACATAAAGCCACGACAAAGCTTATTCTTAAAGAGATGCTTCTTTAAAACGAAGTTATTTGAACACCAAATGAATGTGCTTCCTTCTGAAGAATGCATAAATAATAGTAATGACTACTATTTTACAGCTCTCAAAGCACTTTCACATACATTACCTAAACCTCAGAGCCATCCTAAGAGACTGGACTAATTTATCCTCATTTTTACAGATGAGGACACCAAAACTGAAATAGGGACATCACTTATACACAACCACACAACTAGAAATTGGTGGAGCTCACATTTGAACCCAGGTCTTCTCACTTCAAATCCCGAGTTCCTTCTACTCTGAGGCAGCACAAGGCTGCAAATGTACGTTCCCAGATTATAGTGAAGCTGAATATATCTGCTTTTGGTTTTGTTCAAAATTAGCGTTTACTTTGAACTTGGGAGAACAACTGATCAATTTGATATGCTATGAGAAACCTATTCTGTTAGTTACTCTATGAGAAAAAACATGCATATTAAATATCAAAAGTTTAAAAAATAATTATAAATGTCATCACCACCAAAAACGTTACCATTTATTTGGCATTTACAAGTGCTGGGCCCGATACTAGTTGTTCTATATAGCATCTAATTAAATGGTCACAGCGATCCTATGAGCTAAGTGTTCCTGTTATTCCCATTTTATAAATGGATTCTCTGAGGTCAAAAATGGTTAAAGGACTTGCCTAAGATTACATAGCTAGGAAAGAGAAGGCAAGAATTTGCACTCAGGTTTGTGAGCTTCCAGACTGTATCTTCGTTGCCTCTTAACCTCTGATCCAACTTTTTTTTTTTTGAGGAAGACTGGCCCTGAGCTAACATCCATGCCCATCTTCCTCTACTTTATATGTAGGATGCCTACCACAGCATGGCGTGCCAAGCAGTGCCATGTCCACACCTGGGATCCGAACCGATGAACCCAAGCCGCCAAAGTGGAACAGGCCGACCCCTCATCTGACTTCTAAACAGGGAACAGTTAATGTGACTGACTGACTTTCCCTTGGGCATAATGAAAGCGAGCACTCTGCAGCTGTGTCATGGCTCAGGTCCCTGTTGTGGTACGTACGGGCTTTGTCGTTTCCCACAGGCACACAGGCTATCTTTTGTTACTGTCAATTTGGTCCTAACAGCTAATTGTCCACTTTCTTTAAACACCTTTTGATGAGCTGGGAATCCCTGAAGAGGGCCGTTACACCCACAAAGTATCAGAGGGAGAACTTAATCTTGATCTGCTGGTCATGTGCTGATGAGGGTGTGAAAAGTCTGTGGTAACCATAAAGTCTTTTGCAAACATTAAGGGATTGCCAATCATTATCATCATCATCACCATAATCATCATCATCAACCACAACAATTCCAGTTGTGGCTTCTAGCAACTTCTCCTCTACATTTGCTGCAGGTGGTAATGCAACCCCCAAAGGAACTTCTAACCTGGAAGGGTCCCACTGTGGGACTACCTTATGGCTTATTTCCATCCTGGATTCCTGTGTAGTTTCTGGACCAATATGTCTCATTGGATCACATGAAAGAAGTGGCACTGGGTGGAGGGTTTCCAGGAAACAGTGACGGATGCTCCTCTTTCCATTACTAAACTGTAGTGGAACAACTAGGCTGCTAGAGAGTAAGGCTGGGTGGGTTTCTGTAGCTGTAGACCATAGGGTGCCTACAGGACATTTTCTTTCCTTGACTTTTTTTAGGTGAGAAGGGAGAATGAAAGAAAAGTTAAAGGAAGAACAAAGGGAGAGAAGACTAACGTGACAAAGGGATGGAAATTGTATCTTGTGGGCTGCCCTATCTGTTCTTTGTTTTATCACATGATAATAATAACAACAGTTAACATTTATTGGGAGCTTGCTAGGTGCTAATGTTCTAAGTGCTTTATAAGCACTACACAACCTCAAGAGGGAGGTACTACTACCTCCACTTTAAAAATGAGGCATAGCAGCTCCGAGAGATTATATAACCCGTCTAAGATTACACAGGCAGGAAGTGGTGTAGCAAGGATTTAAAACTAGGTCTGGCTCCAAAGTCTGTTCTCACCCACTACATTAGATAATTTCAGTACTATAGTCACATATTAGACTATTCTAAGTCTCTTGCTTGGAAGGACTGTTCCCTTCGTGTAACTGAAGCACATTTCTCTTCATAACAGAGTATATTACTACCTCAGGCATTTGGGCAAATTTCACTCATCTCGCTCCTCAATTATCACAGACCTAGTGACTGTTAGAGCTGGAGGGGTCTTTAGAGGTCATCTCTGTAACAGATGGGGACAGAAAACCCCCAGTGAGAGGAAAGAACTTACCCAAGGCTACTCAGCATTCATGGCAGATCTGGGACCAAATCTGGATTCTTCATTCCCAGCCTGTGCTTTTAGACAGGCTGTTTAATGAGGACACCAACTCTAAAGTGTTACTAATGTCAAAATGGCCTCAAACTTGGCACACTGTCAGGGAGACCCTGAACACCAAACAAAAGATGTGACCCTCTCTTTGCATTGGTATCCCTATGGTGGCTTTGGTCACTATACTACTAAACAACAGCAGTGGGGGAGGCCCAGAGGGAATAGAGGGGCTTCTATCAAGAGGGGTGGGGTGGGGTGGGGAGGAGAAAGCTTCTTTAGTCTAGAAACAGAAGAGTGAACATAAAAAGAATAAAAGAATAAAGAGCACAAAGAGAGTAAGAATAGGCACGTCTCCTCATCCTGGGGAGCCAGTTCCCAAGACTATTCCCTCTCGGGCTCTGGAAAAACGATTTCAAGTAAATAAAAGTCCTGCTTTACCGAGCAGTTTGCAGGCTTGCTGAGCCTGAAAGCTTAATACATGGGGCAGAGGCCAATTCACGAATGAGGAGTCTGGTGTGCAGCAAGAGAAATCTAGTGCACCTTAGCCCCAGCAGTGTGCCAGGGCACAGGTGAGCCAAGATGCTGGCCTCCTCACCCCCCAGGGCAGCCACAATCCTCAAGGCTGGATTGCTTCTGACCCGCAGCATCCTAGTATGGTTCCCCCAATGAGGCACACAAACATTTTCGACATAGCCATTGATTTGAAAAAGCCTGGAAGCACCGATCTAGGGGACATGCCTCACTTTTGGAGGCTGATAGCATGGAGGGCAGCCAGGTCCTTGAGTAAGAGGTTCCTAAGATGCCTCTGAGAAAAGATTGGTCCACAATGTTAACCACGTGTTTGGAGAAAAACTTGTTAACGTGTTAGGTTCAGAACGGTTACCTCAGCTTAAAAACCTTTTGAGAAACCCTGATTATTGTTTGCCCCAGAGTTTCACCCCTAGCTGTGGATTAAGTGATAATTAGGAGGCAGGAAGACAAAGCACTGCTGGGTTTTGAATCCTAGTTCTGCATGTATGCTCTTGAGCAAGTCGTTTAACCTCTAGAAGACTCAAATTTCTCATCTGTAAGCTGGTGAGAACATCACCTAACACCTAATAGACTCCAATAGACCCTTGCCCTCTGGGTCTCTCCTTCGCACTGCCAAGAGAGACAGAGACAGAGAGAGAGAGAGAGAGAGAGAGAGAGAGAGAGAGAGTTGAAAAAAATATCTGATCCTGTCTCTCTCCTACTTAAAATTCTTACAGGATTTCTAACTGCGACAGGATGGTCCCCTCTTGCTTTGGCCCCATTTTCCCAATTTGTAAATGGGTGGTATTCTGGCAAGGCTCATAGCACATGTCTAATGGACCACATGGCTGGAAAGATAGTTTGGAGATAGATCGTGAAAGGCTTGAATGTCTTCTTAGGTTTAGTTTAAACTTCTGAAAAAAAACCTTTTCTCCCTGGCTTTGGAGAGATCTAGAGCGGCATGCTCGATGTGTTCTTTAGGTAGAGCGGCTAGGGAGAAAGTGAGCATTTTGAATGCATTTTAATACTCAAGCAGGACCATGCGAGCTGGTGCGTGCGTGCGTGCGTAACTCTGCATGTGAACACCGCTCAAGAGTTGGCGCTTTGAACAGGAGTTAAAAGAGTTGAGTCCCTAACGACATACAAAAGACTTGCCGGTGTGATTTATTCTGATGTATTTACTTATCCAATTACCAAAACAGCAGGAGATCATTAAATTTTCTAGTTACCAGATGCAGCACGTTCAATATCTTAAATGTTACCAAGGCGCTCTCTGAGCTATTTTGATATTACATTTCATCTGCCCAAAAGCTTATGAAACTGGAAGGCAAGAACCATGAACAGAGCAGGTGTTTTCTTTGAAGATTGGTCCAGCAGGCACCTGTATAATACCAAACTTACCAGAAACTCCCAAACTCTCTCCTGGAGTTAAGGAAAAGTACCACCAGGAGAAGCAAAAGTATTTAGGAGAGAAGATGCTGAGGAAGTAGTACTTGAAGGTGGCTGGATATATTCAGGGCTCAGAGTAGAAGAGGAAAGAAGGCGAACAACACCCTCTGGGAGACTGCGAACCTGGCCACTAACCCTACCATACTGCTTCTGACTCCCTGTATGACCTTGGACAAGTCACTTTTCCTCCTGAGTTTCCTTGTCTGTTAAATAAGGACATTGCATCTGATGCACCACCTCATACGCCTGCTATGAGCATCAAGACAGCTTGTCTTCCACTGTACTTAATGCGAATGTCTCCTGGATAAGACTGAGCCACTTAGAGACAGGAACTATATGTTTCCTGTTTCTGTGTTTTCAGCTTCCAGCAAAAAACCTGGTGTATTACATGCTCTCAATAAATGCTTGTTGAATAAACGATCAAATCAGAGAATGCACATCATGGAACAGTGAAAAACACAGAGCAAGGCTTTATTAACAACATTTTAAGAGTTAAGTAGCAAAACAGATGTTTATTCTATTTTATTGTGAAAAAATACATCAAATAGTGATATCTGGGCCTAAACCTTTTGAAAGGGTAGTGGTGACTTGGTACCTACATTCTTTCTCTAAATACTATCCCCTCAGACCCTATGCTCCAGCCAATTACAGCAGTTTGCTATTCCCCAAATATGTGTTTTCCTCCCTGAACCTTTGTTTATGTTGTTTCCTCTATTGGACTGTCCTTCTTCCCCAATTTCACTTGGTGAAAACTTACATATCCTTCAAGGATCAGCTCAAATGTTACTTCATCCACAAAACTAGGCTTAAGTGACAGAACCTAAATTAATCTTTCTCCTGTTCCTTGTAACAGAGTTAATCATAGGTGGCATCTTCTTCCATTCCCTGGGCCATACATGTTCATTGTGGTCTCACCCTCATGTGCCTATGCCACTGCCCTGCATGTGGTCAATCAACGTCTGTTGTGCTGATACCTTTGTTTCACCTTGGGCTCCCCAGACAAAGTGCTGCCAAGGTCTGCTGGCAGACTCAAGGTCAGTGTTTAAAGTGAAATGTAGACATTGGCAATGCCAACCTTGTCCTTTGCTAAAACAGCACTCCTATACTTTGACCAGGAAAAGCAACCCATTTCTGAGGATCTAGCTCAAAGGATCAGCTACAGTCTCACACTGGGTTATCTATGTATTGTGCCTCTCAGGTTATTCTGCAGATGTCTGTGAGTTGTCTCTTCAGTTAGGTTGAATTCTGAGGGCATATAATGAGGTCTCACTGGCTATCTATCCCCAGGGCCTAGTCCACGGCAGGAAACAGTGTGGATTCAATAAATGTTTGCTGAAAGACTGACCTACTGAATGGCTGAATGGAGGCTCCCCACTCCTCCCTAGAGCATCCACCAATCCCAGGAAAGGAGTCAAGAGGAGCTGCTTCCCCCAGACCTCCTCCCCTAGCCTCACTCCCACAGCAGGCAGAGCCTGTCAGTGACACCATTAGCAGCTCGCGCCAGCAGGTTCCCCGGGCTCTGCTCTCTCTGGTCCTTGCCTCAGTCAGTCCTGCTGCAAAGACATAGGGACTGACAATAAGTTTGCATCAGTTGCCCTTTCAGAAGGGACAGATTTTTCCCTATTTAAACTGCTGTTGGAATTAGCTAATTAGAAGGATTTAAAAAATCTTAATACTCTAAACAGAGAAAACTGGTTCTGAATTATTAAGCGACATTTTCAATGCATTTGAACAACCTTAAGTGACTTAGCTGCCACCTGATCCTAAGCTCTGGCTCAGATAAATAAATGTGAAATATTGTCAAAGCTCCAGCTTATAGGAGCCTCCAGCTACAGTAAATAAAAGCTTAAGTCCCCATAAACTGCCAGGGACAGAGACATTCTCATAGAAAAAGAGCGAGAGAAGATGATCTTAAATAAAGCCAGTAGGACCAGGAAGTCGTTGTTTTGCTCTAGTTTTCAGAAGAGAGTTGTCAAAGGGGCAGGTGTTATCTGTATCCAGGTCATTTAATCATAGAATCACACAGTATAAGGGCTGGAAGAAGATTAAGAAAGCACTTATTTTAATCTCTTCATATTTCAGATGAGGAAAACAAGACCCAGAGGAGGATGTATCTTGCTTGAGATCACACAACAAATGGCTGGAAGAATCAAAATTCTGCCCCAGGATGCACGGCTCCTAGCTTAGTCCCCTTCCTACTACATCATATTCTTCTGAGAATGTCCTGCTAGAGATGTCAAAATGAGAGGCTGACAATTGGCTGTTAAAAAACACCTGAAAATTTTAACTACATGGGTGACTTCTGGAGCTTAAATTCCAGGGACTCCACGGTTTGTTCTCCAGACTCTGGAATTCCCTGCCACGACTATGTGCCAGGGTTGGGGGGCGGGAGGGTGAAACCCGGAACAAGTGAGGGTGAATGTCACTACAATGTGATAGCCCCTCTCTTGCCTATCCTCAAGCCACTAGGGTAACATGAGTTTCCGCTTGGTGAGATGGAAAATACAAAACCCAAAACTAAATGAAAACAGTGGCTACATGAGTGGGTAGGGATATTTTATTTCTTCTTATTTATTTACTAAACAAATATTTCCTGAGTGTTTACTACAGTGTCAGAAACCATGCTGGCACAGGATATAACACTGAACAAGGCACTATCTCTGCTCTCAAGGAGTGGAGAGTTTAGGGCAGGATGCAGACAAGAAATCAGCCCATTGCAATTCAGAACAGTAAAGGCTACAAAAGGGGAGAGGGCAGCAAGGGAGCACGAGGAAGGTAAACAACTAACTCAGTCCCGGGGGTCAATTAGCTTCATATTTATCTTTCTTCCTTGTCTCATTCTAATATGCACAACTGTTTCCTACAGTATAATTAACCACTTTACTGACTTACACTTTCATATACAATAAACCAGCATTAGTTGCTTATACGTGCCAGGCACTGTACTAGGGCACACTGAGATGAGTTACACATAATCCCAAATAATTCAGATGTGATGTGTACAGGTCTTCTTTTGTTTAAAAAATGTCTACCTAACTCACTTTGTGGCTATGTAAACCCGGGTCAACCATTTCTGCCTTTGGTGTCTTTTGCTTTCCCTAGGCCTTGGTCAAGTTACTCACTTCTTTGCCTCTTGGTTTTTTCATCTATACGACATCGTCTTTTTTAGTTATCATAGTCTAAAGTGCAGGCATGAGGAAGGCCTGTTCACACAAGGCTCTTACATAAAGTCAATCAGAAGAAGGAAAGTGAAATAAACTGGGAAATGTCAAAAAAAATCTTCAGGTTTGGGATCAGTTATGGACATTAAACCTGAAGCCTTGAGGTCCTGCTTCTGGGTGAAGAGCAGGGTGTGGTCTGGGTAAACTGGGGCTGGAGCTGGAGTGGAGCTGGCACTGCAGCGAGGCCCGGGGGATATGACCTGTCGATGCATGTGCTAACACTTTCTGCAACTCTAGTACTGGCTTTGAAAATTACAAGGAGTGTCTAGAAAAGGTTAATCTGCGCATATACACGTTGGCAGTTGTTTGTATTTACAATGGGTTATTATACAGACGTTAAGTGAGCAAAGCGTGTCTGCAGAAGCACCTGGAATACTGAGCACAGAACTAATGATTTTTTATTTACGGCTGGATGGAGTTAGATTGGATTGTATGTAGGCCTTCAAAAGTTTATTTGATTTCTGATATAGCAATTTTGAATGGGACAGTGCTTTATAAACACCTTAGAAAATTAAGTTCTAGGGCAAAGTAAATAATTTTGTAAAGGTTTAAATACATCAACATACCTATACATAATCAGTAACAGTAACTCCATATTACATTCAGCATGGCATGGGGAAAGGACCTGGGTTTTGGGAATCAAATACTGGTAATGACATTTAGTGCAACCTTGAGAAATATACGCTCTCTAAGCTTCTATGTCTTCATCTGTAAAATGGGGATAATATCTATCTTTCAGAGAACGAATACAGTTGATTGTGCATATAAAAGGCACACACAAAAAGGCTTTATTCATTGTCATCACTCCCTTCTACTCCAAGTCCTTCAGAAAGGGGCAAAAGCAGATTTCATTAAGGCTCTGAATTTCACTCAGCTCCCTTGAAATGGCTGTAATTGCCTCAAACATATTTTAAAAACTCCTGTGTATTCCTTGATTGGGTCAGGGGCATGCAATGGTGGGTGTTCTTCTATAATACCACTGGTTCTCTCAGTACTTCGGTGGGTTAGCAAGATCCTCTCCTCTCTTTCCCATCAACTGCATCATAACAGCTTAGACTACTGAGCATTACTATGTGCCAGTGCTTTAGAAATATCACTTCATTTCATTTTTACAACAGCCCCATGAAGTAGATAATATCAGTATTATCCTAATCTTATAGATGAGGAAACTGAGCTACACAGAGGTTAAGTAATTTGCTCAAGATCAAACAGCTAGGAAACGGCAGAGTTGAATTCAGCCTGGGATTCCAGAAACCAATCTTTTAACCACTACCCTATACTGTCTCTCTAACACTCATCTCGTTCAAATCCGCTCCAGTCACTGCCAGGGGCATTTTCTGGTGTTGAGCCAGTCTCACAGTTTAAATCTCTTTACTCTCTGTTAGAAAACACCTAGACTTTCTCCTGGTACCTCAGACTCAACAAATCCCAGTGAATCTGCCTCCTCTGCCTTTCTTGGTGTCTGCACTTGGTAACTACCATCTTTCTAGTCATTCAGGCTGGGAACCTTTAAGTCACCTCTGACAACTTCTTCTTCCTACCCTCCCCAACCTGACATAGCTACACAATCACCAAATCCCATAGATTCTTCCTTCATCCTGGTTCCACCACCTTTTCTTCATCCCCACTGCTGCCATCTTAGTTCGGACTCCCACAGCTTGTTGTCTTGTCTATTGCAATAATTCTATCTGGTCTCCCTTTCCCAGGCTCTCCCTACTCTAATCCTTCCAGATAAAGATAGTCAACAAGTTTGAGACAGTAGGGAAAAGGCAGAAATGTGGAATCAAAAGACCTAGGTGGAGCCATTGCTCTGCAACTTATTAGCTTTGTCAATTTGTGTTAGCCATTTGGCAGCTCTAAGCCTAAATTTCTTATCTTTAATACAGGGTTAACATCTACTTTAACTAGTGTGAATTTCCACTGGAATTGGTTTTGTGAGGGCAAAAATTTTGTCTAGCCTATTCACTACCATATCCCCAATGTCTTGTGCATAAGAAATGCTCAAATAATATTTGTTGGATTAATGCATAGAAGATTCTTCAGTATTTTTTCATCTCCTATCTCATTTCCCTCCATGCCCAACTTCATATCCTAAATTCCAACAGAGCAAACTGTGTGCAATTCCCCAAACATCATGCTGGTTTATATTCCTAGGGTTTTGTTCATACGTCTGCTCAGCAAATGGTCATTCCTATTTTTTTAAAGCTTTTTGCTTTGAAAAAATTATAAACTCACAGGATGTTGCAAAAATAGTAAAGTCCCTTGTATTTTTCACCTAGCTTCCCCCAATGGTACCATCTTATATAACTATAGTATAACATCAAAACCAGGAAATTGACATTGGTATGATACTATTAACTAGGCTATAGGCCTTATTCACATCTCATCAGTTTTTATGCGTATTCATTTGAGTGTGTGCATGTGAATAGTTACATGCAATTTTATCTCATGTGCAGATTTGCGTAACCACCCCCACAATCAAGATGCAGAATGAGACCACAAAATTTAGTCATACCCACCCCCTATAACTTACCCTCTTTCTCCTTATTCCCTGGCAACCACTAATTTGTTTTCCCTCTTCATAATTTTGACACTTCAAGAATGTCATATAAATGGAATCATACAGTATATAACCTTTTGAGATTAACTTTTTTCGCTCAGCATAATGCCCTTAGAGATCCATCCAAGTTGTTGCACGTATCAAGAGTTCATTCCTGGGGCCGGCCCCGTGGCCGAGTGGTTGGGTTCACGTGCTCCACTCCGGCGGCCCAGGGCTTCACCAGTTTGGAGCCTGGGCGTGGATGTGGCACCGCTCATCAGGCCACAGTGAGGCGGCATCCCACATGCCACAACTAGAAGGACCCACAACTAAAAAATATACAACCACGTACTGGGGGGATTTGGGGAGAAAAAGCAAAAAAACCCCCAAAACCTTAAAAAAAACCCAGAAAGAGTTCATTCCTTTTTATTGCTGAGAAGTACTCCACTACTCCTTTTTTAAAAATACTGGCTCAAACCCTGTTTCTTCTGTGAAGTTTTACCGACCTCCAAGTAGAACTAAACCCTCTGCTATCCTTGGGTTCCCACTATAGCTGGCAGAGACTGTCACAGCACTTTTGACCTTTGAATATCTTGATTTGTTTGCTCATTTATAAGGCATTTGGTCATATCTTTGTATCTTTAGTGCCTAGCAAGTACCTGGTAAAACTAACTATGTATTAAATGTTTATCAAATTAATGAATGTAGCTAACTTACAAATTACATGTAAAAGTGTCTTGAAAATGGCAAAATGCTATGCAAATGTTCCTAAAAGGCTGCATAGCTCACATATTATCCATCAATCCTCATTATTCCAGACTTCGTATTTGTGAATTTGCCTACTTGTTAAAATTTATCTGTAACCCCTAAGTCAATACTTGCAGCACTTTCAAGGCCATTTGAGAACGTGTGCAGAGTGGTGAAAAATTTGAGTTGCCTGATGCACATGTTCCCAGTTGAGGTCAAACAAGGCAATATTCTGCCTTATTGTTTTAGCTTTCATAGTGTTAACAAATCTTCTTCTCATGGGATATTTAGTGTCACGATTTTTGCATGCTTCTGCTTTCTGTTGGTGATTTTGCTGTTTAAAATGGCCTCCAAGCAAAATACTGAAGTGCTATCCCTAAGTGCAAGAAGGCTGTGATGTGCCTTATGGAGAAAACTGTGTGTTAGATAAGCTTCATTTGGGCACGAGTTATAGTGTTGTTGGCCATGAGTTCATTGTTAATGAATCAACATTATATATTAAATAAGGTGTCTTTAAACAGAAACACACATAAAACAAGGTTATGTATTGATTGGTTGATGAAAATTTGTGATTAGAGACTCTTAGGAACTTAACCTTATATTTCCCCTAGGAGCAATGGTTGAGTATTTGCTAATTCAGTGTTTGCAGCAACTTTATACAACCTAACTACTGCAAAAATGAGAACTGACTATACTTCTCAGTTCTAAACCCAACAGCTTCCCACAGCCTACAGAAGAGAATAAGAATACAGTCATTGCTTAACCTCAGGTACGTACTTTGCTCATCACAATTTGCTCCACTGACACAGATCCTTTTGTTCACCCAAATCTGTGTATTCTTCATGTTGCTAGCTTGGCAGTATGTGCCTTGTCCCTGCTAGAGTGATCTCCTGCCCGTATCAGACTTGGCCTTGTAGACCAAGACTGTGTCATAATCATCATCACACCTTCCACAGTGTGCACCATCCATCCATCCTTCCATCCCTCCTCCATCCACCCACAGTTCAGTGAGCACCTACTCTGTGGTAGGCCTGTGCAGGCCCTGTGCCGGAGACTGGGGGTGCAAAGGCAAATAAGACACAGTATAGCTACTGCCCTAAATGAGCTTACAGAGAGCAGGCCTGGAGGACCCTGACATAAATGAGGTAAAAATCTCCATGAGGAAATAAGCTTGTCTCTCACCTTAGGAAAAAGACTGTAAACTAACTCAGGAACGTTTCCAACTATGAGAGAAATCTGCTAGTTTGGTAAAACAGAAGGCAGATATTAAACCCTAGCTACTTGTAGTTGAACACCACTCTCAACCTTTTGTTATTACGCATGTAAGGCAGACTGTTTGATATCCTTACTTGAAAGCTGGTAGTTTCCAAACAGTTAATATTGGACAAAGATTCTTTGTCCTCTTGAAACCAAAACATAAAAGAAAAAAATAAGGATAGGTAGGAGGGAATGGGGTTGGGGAGAGAAATAATCACCATTACCAACATACCAGTTACTATTACTAGATTCTTACTCTGTTAAATGCTATACGTATCAAACATTTTACATTTCTTTCTTTCTTTTTTTTTTTTTTTTGGTGAGGGAGATTGGCCCTGAGCTAACATCTGTGGCAATCTTCGTCTATTTTTTTACGTGCGATGCCACCACAGCATGGTGTGATGAGCACCAGGATCTGAACCTGTGAACCCCGGGCTGCTGAAGTGGAGCATGCAAACTTAACCGCTATGCCACTGGGCTGGCGCCATTCATTCTTTCATTTAGTGTTCACAACAACCCTTTGAAGTAGGTACTGTTACTCCCATTTTACCAAGAGATTAAATAACCTCTTTAAGATCACGCAATGAAGAGTTGATCCAGAATTCAAGGCCAGGTTCATTTGACTCCATAGCCTGTATATGCTCTTGTTTCAGGCTACAATGCCTCTAAAGGGTGATTGAAAAGAAGAGGCAGTGTTAAATAAATCATCCTTACAGTGTTGATTTGTATTTGCTTGTAAAACAAGCAAGGAAAAATAAATACCAACAACTCCCCCTTTATTTTAAGTAGTCAGTTTGAAAAAAGTGTTGTCCCTCTGCAGTGAGGGAAAGTGGCTGCAGCCTCAAGGACAACCGTAGCGGCTCTGAGCAGACCATTAAGATTTTTGGGCAAGTTTACATCGAATTTGTTGGCATCTCAGAAACAAGGAGATGGCCATCTCCAGGGATTGTGCTTCCCTCAGGTTCTCCTCAAGATTTTCAGCAGAAAATACAGGGAGTTAACTGGTGCTTATTGGTATTCTTCTCAGACTACTTTTATCCTTCGCTACAGGACTAAATTCTGTTACAAGTGAAGGTGAGAGGCAAAGTCAAATGGTTAGGAGTTTCCCAGTTTACAGAATTCTACTACGTATCCAGTAGTAAACCCCAGGAGTGAATTTGAAATGTGAATATCTTAAAAAATGAAATTACATGTGCAGAGAAGAGTTAACCTAACAGGTCTGATGGCTTTTCTTTTAAAAGCGTAGCTTATAAAGTTGGCTCTTGGCTGGCATTTGGGAACTTGGGTTTTGGGAGGGTTCCCACCATTCCTAGAACTGGTAGGAGTAGGTCACTGTGCCTAAACTGTTTGTACAAACAACACAGTTTATGCTGAACATCTGCTTTCCTTCTGGGATTCTGGAATTTTGGTACATGCCAGGCAGAGGACACCTATGTGACCAGCCTCCAATAAAAATCCTCAGTACTGAGTGCCTAATAAGATTCCTTGCTTGACAACATTTCACGTGTTGTCTCAAATCATTGCTGGGGAAATTAAGTGCGTCTTGTGTGACTCCAGTGGGAAAGGACCCTTGCAAACTTTGCCTGCTTTCCCCTGGACTTAGCCCCATGTGCTATTTCTCTTTGCTGATTTTGCTTTGTATCCTTTTATTGTTATAAATCATAGCCATGAGTATGACTATAGGCAGAGTTCTATGAGATCTGCTAGGGAATCATCAAATCTTGGAGTGGTCTTGGACACTCCCTTACCCCCCTCACAGCTGGTGTCAGAAGTGGGATTCAAAAGACTGACTCAGCTCATCAAAATATGGGGAAAGCACTGTTTGGGAAAAGAAAAGATGAAGGGGCAGGGAATGATGAACCTTTGGTGCCTGGGAGGACATGCAATCATTCATCCATGGTATGAAACAGCAGCTGAGCTGCTGTCTGTTGTGAGAGGTAGAAGTTACCTACGGAATTTAAAAATGAAAGATCCAATTCCAGGAGAGTTGACTTGCTGGCTCCCCTGACTGCTTCTGACTGTTCTGTGAGGGAAAAAGATGCAGGTTTGTAACACCTGTGGTTTCTATTCTCTCTTTGAGGTGGCAAGAGAAAGGGGCACAAAATTCCCCAAGGTGAGCTTTGGATGGGCTAAAAAATGTTTAAAGGTTGTATTGTTCTCTCCTTGAAGTCGGAGGAAAAAAATTAAACTAGATCCAGGGCTGGAGCACAATTTCAGATAAACCAGAGGGAAAAAAGGGAGAAAAACACTTTAGCCATTTCTTCAGCTTAGCTGTTGTCACCTCTCCTGCAACTGCCAAGTACTGCTCCCTTCCCCACTTCCCATGCATGCCAGCAGGGATGCATATTAATAACTTTAATATTAACCCTTTAAACACTAAATTTACTACTAGGTGTTTGAGAAAATTGGCAATGAGAAAAACAGGAGGGAATTAAAAAAAAATAATTGGCTTCTATTTTGTGGCTATTGCATCTGGATATACGGTAAAAACTGATATAAAGCATTATATTCTTCTAATTTCATAAACGCAGAGGAATCATCCCAACCAGGGAAATCTGCAAAGAAAAAGTGTTAGTAGAACATAATTTCCCTGCTTTTTGCCACTGGTGAGTGGGTTAGAATTTAAACTCTTTGTGGATTGGAAACAAGTCTCCAGAATTAATGACTTTTGCTCATTGGAGCCTCTGGAAAAAGGGAAACAACATGGAAAAGAGAGGCAATCTCCAGATGGAGATACATCTTGGGAGTCTTAAAAAGCAGTTTTTAGTTTGCTAAGGAGCTCTTATAAAATCAGATGCCTGATGTTTAGAGGCTGATGATTCTCCAGTGTGATGTGCGCATTTTTGAGTAGGTAAAATTTGGACAAGACCAAAAGGGCTTAGGAAAGCCTTGCTTGAGACCTGAACTTGGAACGCAGTTGTCTGGCTTTGCTGCTGCTGCAGAGAAGTCGCTGGCTGCTTCTTTTGGAATCCTGAATCCACAGATCCTACTTATTTGGACCTGACTCTAAACTCAAACCTGATATCGTCTGCTGTGAGCTGTTTCAGCATCACAGTGTGCTATGCTGAAGTGAAAGCAGGCAGAGGCTCAATGAACAGGACTTTGACTCGGGGACCACTGTGGATACAGGACATCTCTCTGTGGAGCCTGAAACTGAAAACATCATGGATGTTGTCTGCATGGTCTGGGTCACATACAAATGCCCACAGGAAAGGGTTTGTTTTTTGATGAGACCGTCTAAAATCAAGCTGCTAATTGGCTTATATTTTGATACAGAGACTGACTGCATTCCTAAATTGTTACTCCTGCCAAAAGCTGCAAGTCAGGGGAGGGCACATCACAAGGAGCATGACACCTGTGCCCACTCCTGACAGGTCAGACTCCTGATTTCCTTTGGGAGATGCTCGCTGCTGTTGACTTGCGTCTGACTTCCCAGGTAAGTTGTAGTTTGCAACAATGAACTAATACATAACTCGACTCGACTTCTCTCATCTTTTTCCTGGTACACACACCTTAGAAAGACAGTTTGATTAAATACTGCCGTTCTCCAAAAGGGATTCATCTTTTCTAGCTGTTCACTGGATAAATGAACAGGATGAAAGGGGTAGGAGGCTATGCAAACTCATTTTGAAAATTTTTTATAATTCAGGATTTTGTCCTGACCAATTCCTAAACATGATGTGTTTTTCTGGTTAAGTTGTATAAAAATACTTTTCTATAAAACTCTTTTGTCCCTCTTGCATACCACAATCCTTTCAGAGGAAAGGTTTGGAGGAGAACAGGGGATGATTAAAAAAAAAAAAAAAGGTAAAATTATGATTGCTAAATGGAATGCACTGAATTTGTAACAAAGGAGAAAAAACAAAAACAAACAAACAAAATAAAACCCTGATACCTGGGGGGGAAGGAGGAAGGCATTAAAAATCTCTGCTCTTCAAAACTTCCTGGAAACTTTCCCCCTTCCTGAAGGAAAATTCCCATGTCACCTTTCCAAGCTGCTGAGAGTGCTGTCTACCATCACACATGACAGTGGTGACTATGAGACAGCAGGGGTGGCCCCAGCTCATATACTTCCACAGAGAACACTTCCAGATGTCGCCTGCACTCCTGAGGCGGATGAACTGGTGTCATGGATAAGGGAAACTGTTTGAGACTGACCGCTGTGGATAGTCTCTCTGAAACCAATGGCTGAACTAAATTATTTGGACTGACTGAGAACCCAAGGGTGGGAGGTACCGCAGTGGACCTGACTAATGTATGTCCAGCTTGAAGTGCTAATTGTAAACTTTGTTTCCAGGGGTATCACGTGTGCTCTCTGGGGTTGTACTTCTTGTGTGTACCCTGACATCATGACACTGCCTGAGCCCTAGAAGGAATTCAGGTCACCTTCAACTTAGCCAGAATTGTGCTGTACCTGAATTGATACCTTGGGCCACGTAAAAAAAATTGTTAATACAGAAACTTAAAGAGGAAGCCACTGGCTTTCTAAGATAGACCTTTACAGTTAATGGGCTTTGTTTTAACTGGCTAAGTCCAGGACCCCTAAAAAGCATAACTGAGATCAATACTGCAGTTTGTTCTCATCTGTGTGTAGAGTCCTACTGATCATAGTTTTTCTGTAAAGATGCCTTGGTCAAGAGCAAAGAGGGGTGATCTGTGCAGACAAGAGTTAACATAGCAGGCCTGACTACTATTCTTGGAAAGCCTTGCTTACAAGTTTGGCCTTTGGCTGGCATCTGCGAACTTGGTTTTTGGGAGGGTTCCCAGCATTCCCGAACTGGTAAGAGTGGCTCACTGTGCCTAAACTGTTCGTACAAATGACAACATTTATGCTGAACCCCTGCTTTCCTTCTGGGATTTTGGACTTTGGTACCCAGGTAGAGGTGCAATCAGCCCGCAGTAAAAACCCTGGGTACCGAGTCCCTAATAAGCTTCCTTGCTTGGTGACATTTCACATGTGTTGTCTCAAATCATTGCTGGGGGCATTCAGCTCATCCCGTGTAACTCTACTGGGAGAGGACCCTTGGAAACTTTGCCTGGTTTCCCCTGGGCTTCACTCCACGTGCCTTTTCTCTTTGCCGATTTTGCTTCGTATCCTTTTGCTGCAGTAAATCATAGCCATGAGAGTGACTACATGCTCAGTCCTGTGAGTCCTCCTAGGAAATCATTGAACCTGGAGGTATGGCGACCCCCCAACACATTACATGGAAAAGTTTTCTGTTTAGGATAAAAGCATAGGCATTGGAGGTTCAATCACAATTATGTCAGTTACTATGTATGTGATCTTGGAAACATTACTTAATGTCTTTTAGACCCAACTGTCTTATTTGTAAAACAGGGCTAGTATCTATGCCTTAAGGTTGGTATAAAGAGTAAACGAGAGATTACTTTCTGAAGTGCCTGGCACAGGGCCTGGCACAGAGTAAGACATGAATAATAGTTGATTCCCCTGTCTGACTGAGAGCTGGAAAAGGTGGTAAGAACCAAAGAGGTCACCAAATCAGCCACAAAAATTTCACAGAAAACTTTCACCTCAGAGATCCACCCACTTTTGGAAGGCTCAGACCCAACTCATTTTGAAACTAAGCAGAAAATTGTACTAACACACTTCACTGAAAACCTCTCTGGTGTTTGGTCACATTTCCATGCAATCCCAACTTAGAGGGTTCAGCTCTGTGGAAACAGCGATGTGGAGGGAGGAGGAGAGAACACACTTCCTTAAAGGAAAGTCTGACTTGAAAGTGAGATGGTACGGTTTCATCCTATACACAGTGCCCTGCCCAGGGGCAAGTCCAGTTGCTGAGCTGTGTTATTCCTTCCCGGCACAAGTTCTACATGTCCTGAGTACCTGTCATGGCCTTGCCCTCAAATCACCTCACTTAATTCTTACAACCACCTCATACGCGGCTATTATCATCTGCTTTTACAGGTGAAGGAACCAGTTTAAGAGGTTACGTGACTCTCCAAGGTCCACCTGCCAACTGGTTCTTTATATCATCACGCTGTCTCCTTGTCATGACTGCCAATGCTCAGAACACATTTTTCCTGCACTAGGGGGACTGGAATAAATAGTGGACTTTCTTCCAGGGAAGAGGCTGTTATAACACAAGTGACAAAGTACAGGTCACCTTCATATTAAGAATGAGGAATGTGTCTAGAAACTTATTTTTTAAAGGCTAGAGACAGGTCAAAAGCAGTGACTTGCTGGAGATGGATGAAAGAAACTCAGCCTTACCAAATCAAATGGTATGGCTGTCTGCCGTTTACCAAGTGTTTTCATTATCACTTTTGGTCTTATCATCACAATACATCTGTGAGGACACAGGACAGTATCCTCATTGGAAAGATGAAGTAACTGAAATATAGAAAAGAGAAATAATGTACTCAGTGTAACTTAGCCAATAGATGGAAGTGCCAGTGTTAGAACAAAGATCTGTCCAACTCTGAGTATAGAGAGGACCGGAGAAGCTATGGACCATTTATCAAAATACTTAGTCCAGGCCTTAGTAGACTATATACAAACATCTCTCTAATCCTCCCCTGCTTGGCTGCATTCTTATCAATCTCATTTTAAGTACTGCAACATTCTTGACTATTCTTCTGCCTTCAGTCTTTCCTCCATGTCAATTCATCTTTCCAGGCTGCCAGTGAGATATAACAGAAAGAATCAGCATCTTCATATTTAATTTCCACTTCTTGGCTATGTGATCAAAATACTTAACTTACAGTTTCAGTTTCAGTATCTGTAAAATGGAAATAATATTTGCCCTGTATAATAGATTTTGGACATGGGTTTGAAATCTGTTTCTTTGTGCTTTTGATTTTTTCAACTATAAAGTAGGATAATACCAATCTCAAAGGGTTGTTGCAAGGATTCAATTAGACGATACCTGTAAAGAGTGGAACACTGTTGCCTGACACACAGTGGGGAACTCAAGAAATGGTATAAAGCATTATTATTACTTCACAGGTTGTTTGTTTATTTGCTTGCTTCATTCAGCAGATATGTACTGAGCATGAAATAGGTTCCAGGTACTGTTCTAGGTGCCAGGTATACAGCAGTGAAAAAGTAAAGTTTCTGCCTTCAAAAAGCTTTCATTCTAGGAGGGAGGAGACAATAAACAACTAAATATCTATTATGTCAGATGGTGATCAGTTCAGTGGAGAAAGAGAAAGCAGGGGAAGAGGCAGAGGGGTTGCCAGTCTGGCAGGGTAGGGAAGGAGGGAGTGGAGAGGAGGGAAGGAAGATGGTTATTTTATATGGGTTGTTCAGAAAAGGCCTCAATGAAATGAGCAGAGACCTGAAGGAAGGAAGGGCCTGAGCAGTATGTGTAGCAGAGGAAGGAAGTGCAAGTGAAAGGCCCTGAAGTAGGGAAATGTTTCATGGTGTTTCACAAATAGCAAGGATGCCAGGGTGACTGGAAAAGATGGAGTGGGGTCAGAGAAATGCTAGGGAGTCACATCAGGGACAGCCTTTCAAAAACTCTAAACTAGATGTGCAGCCATTATAGGGTTTTGAGAGGAAAAGTGAAATGATCTGCCTTATATTAAAACAAGAAAACCCCCAAAAAACCATCATTTTGGGGGCCAACCTCATGGTCAAGTGGTTAAAGTTCCAAGCACTCCGCTTTAGCAGCCCAGGTTCGTGGGTCTGGATCCCAGGCATGGACCTACTCCACAGATCAGCCGTGCTGTGGAGGCATCCCACATACAAAGTGGAGGAAGACTGGCACAGATGTTAGCTCAGGGTGAATCTTCCTCACCAAAAAAATAAAAATAGCTGTTTTTTAGAAAATAGACTGAAAGGGGAGGGCACGGGTGGAGGCAGGGAAGCCAGTCAGGATGCCATTACAATAATCTGGACAAGAGATTACAGTGGCTTGGACTAGAGTTTAGCTGTGGAGGCAGTGAGAGGTAGATTCTGGATATATTTTGAAGGTAAAACCAACAGAATTTGCTTATAAGTTGGATGAAGAAATAAGAGAAAGAGGAATCAAGGATGACTACATGCTTTCTGGCTTGAACAAAAAGAGTCAAGTTACCATTTAATGAGATGAGGAAGACTATGGGAGGAGCAGGTTTCAGGGAGGGCAGGAATCAGGAGTTCAGTTTTGACTATGAGGTGCCAATTAGACATCAAGTGAAGACGTTGAGTAGGCAGTCGTATGTATAAGCATCTGGAGTCCAGGAGAGAGCTTGCGCTGGAGATACGCACTTTGGAGTTTTAACTATATGTGTGACATTTAAAGCCACAAGACTGAATAAGATCCTTTAGATAATAAGGGAAGAAAGAGAAGAGATCAGAGGACTGACATCTATTGAACACCTACTGTGTGCCAGGCAATGTGAATGTGTAAATTATGGAGCAACGTATGGGTAATTATTCTTCCTTTGGTGATAACCATGATGACCATGCCATTCCCTTGCTCAACAGACTTTACATGGAATGAAGCCAAGCTCCCTTGCCAGGTGTCCTAGGTTTTCTACACTCTTCCTTCAGCCTTTTCTCAGAACTTTACTATACAAACTCCATATTTCAATCAATCTGGTCTACACTCCACCGTCTAGCCATACCTTGCACTTGCCATTAGCTTCTTTCCTCAAGCTCTCCTGGCTGCCGGAGAATGTTCTCCCTTTTTCAGCCCACCAAAATCCTATCCATTTCAAAGTTTTGTTCACCTGCTACCTCCTGTACAAAGCCTTTCCTGGTTACCCAGGCAAGCAGAGATCTTAGCCAACTCTGACTTCTATTGCCCTTTTTGTCTGACTACACTTAGGACGTAGACACTGAGGATTATTTGTATGAGAGGCCAGGGTATTCTTGAAGGCGAGGACCATATGCTTTATTCCTTAGCACTTAGCACACAGTACCTGGCAAAATAAAAGTTTGTTGGATAAACAGTGTGGAAACAGACTTAGGAATAGGAATTACAAAGACAATATGAATAAATTAAAGATAATGAAATCTTTCCAAATGTATAAAACTGAACTTCATTTTCACATGGAAAGTATTTTCCTAGATGACAAACTACCTCACTAATTTATTCCTTACTTGGCTCAGGAGGCACATGGCAGAGGAATTAAGAGCAGACTCTAGAGTCACACACTTAGGCTTGTATCTGATTCTGATCTGATATTTACTATGACACTGGCAAGTTGCTTCTTTTGTGCCTGAGTTTCCCCATCTCAGTGAGGACAGTATGAATATTTACCTTTTGAGTACTTTTTAGCATTAAATGAGATAATGCATGCAGGGCACTTAGAATACTGCCTAGTATAGTAGGCCCTTGATAAATACTATTATTTAAAAAAATTTTTAGGGGCTGGCCCGGTGGCATAGTGGTTAAGTTCACGTGCTCTGCTTTGGTGGCCTGGGGTTCACAGGTTCAGATACCAGGTGTGGACCTATCACCCCTTGTCAAGCCCTGCTGTGGTGGCATCCCACTTACAATAGAGGAGGATTGGCACAGATGTTAGCTCAGTGACAATCTTCCTCAAGCAAAAAGAGGAAGATTGGCAACAGATGTTAGCTCAGGGCCAATCTTCCTCACAAAAAGAAAAAAAAAGGAAAAAAATTTTACCCTGAACATTTGGCTATTGGGTAATCACGATCACTTTTCGTGTTTGGACAGTATCTGTCAGTTTACAAAAGCACTTTTATATACACTGCCTTATTTGAGCCATGGGAGAAGCAGAATTTATTGCTTCTATTTTATAGAGAAGAAAACTGAGATTTAGAGAGGGCTTGTGCCTTGTTCAGGGTTGCAGAGCTAATAAATGATCTTCTGATTCCCAGTCCAATGCTCCTTTCTCTATACCATTGCTTTCCCTCTATTCCATCTCTTTAATCATTCCAACGATGAACTAGGGACCCCTAAAATCTAGGAATTTTCAGATTGATTCAATGTGTAAGGCATTGTTGTCATTTCTTAAACAAAATGAATAACCTGAAGAAATATAAACCACCCTTGCTAGAAAGAGTATTTTTCCCTTTAATTAGACTGCTGTTATGCCAGATCAGAGTTTCATTTTTAGACCTCTTTAAGAAGCAGCTGGGGGCCAGCCCCACGGCAGAGTGGTTAAGTTCACACGCTCTGCTTCGGCAGCCCAGGGTTTCACGGGTTCAGATCCTGGGCGCAGACATGGCACCGCTCATCAGGCCACGCTGAGGTGGCATCCCACATGGCACAACCAGAAGGTCCTCCAACTAGAATACACAACTATGTACTGGGGGAATTTCGGGAGAAGAAGAAGGAGAAGGGAAAAAAAAGAAGATAGGCGAGAGATGTTAGCTCAGGTGCCAATCTTTAGAAAAAAAGAAGCAGCTATATTATTCTTTTAAACCTTTTGCTATTTAGTTTCTTTTGTTATAAATATTATGTAAACAGTTTACCACTTGGTTTCAACCTATAAACTCAAATGTCCTGTGGCCAAAACACTCCAGGAGCATTTGTCCTCACAACATCACTTTTGAAAATAAAGCAATTGAGAGGCCTGGGCTGCAGTCCTGAGTAGTCATTAACCGAATGAATGTTCTCAAGCAAGTCACTTCACCTCAGGCCCTCACGATCCCCATCTGCTGAATGGCACTAAAACCGCCCGTCTCGCTCCCTCCCAAAGCTGACAGAGGGAGGAGTGAGAGAACTCTGTGAATGTGCTTTGCACCTGAGTCAGATCCCTTGGTTTCTTTCAGTCAAGAAGTATATCGTGGCCTAACGATGAGATGCATGTGGTGTGGAAATGAGGGGAGGGAGGGAGGAGAACTGAGCAGGAAAAGGAGATGGAGATTTTGAAAGATTTTGAATGCTTTGGTAAGGAGTTCAGACTTTTTCCTGTAGGCCATTAAAGCACTGGAGGCTTTTATGCAGGAGAGAGATGATATATCATCAAATCTATGAAAAATACCTAGAGTCAGCGGGGAGGATCGACAGATGGCAGGTGGGGTAGGCAAGACTGGAGTCAGGGAGATGAACAGGAAACTACAGGTTTCAGCTGGGCTATGAAGACTTAGGCAGTGGTATGGAGGGAAGCAGAGCAAAAGAACAGACTTAGGGAAGGGGAGAGGCAGGATTTATTTTGTGACCAGCTAGATATTAATTGCATTCCATTCCACAGTCATAGTTCTTATTCTCTAAATCTTGATCATTTCGGATATTGAAAATCTCAAATAATTACACATGGTGCTATAAAACACCTGAGGGGCACGGAGCACGCTCAGCAGGAGTAACTCTAACATGTGTTTACTGATTAGATGCTTCATCTTGCTTTAGCTTGAAAACAAAGCTATTAAGATATCAGTAGTTTGATGGCATTAGTGTTTTTCTTTCTGGTTCTTCTTCTTTTTTTTTTTAGTCAAACTCAGTCTAATATAAATTGAAAGTCAATCCCACTGCAGTATTAGAGGTATTAACATATGAAATTCACTAAGTACAGAATATTTCTAAATATTGGTGCTTGGAGCTGTAATTTGTTGCATTTACTAGGTGGTCTCTAATGCTGATTTTCTAGAGCTACTGTTCTATGACTCTAATTTTAAAGTAGACTCTAAAATCTATTAACAGATTTTGAAAACTACCCAATGATCTTAAAAAGCAATGGCCATTAGAAAACTTGGGTTTTCGTGTTAGCTCTTGAACACAAATATCCACCGTTGTTCTAGAGAGTTCCTAGGTACTCTGCTGTCTAGCTTTAAGCCTTCCCCACCATTTCTGCTTTTCTTCAGTTAGGATAGTTACAGCAGATACTATTGGTTATCTATATGATAATAATAATATTATTATTATGTGGTAGGGACACAGTAGTTTACATTCACTATTTAACTCTTACAACTCTCTGAGCTAGATATTATCATATCTTTCAAAGGCGAAGAAATAACAGCTCGGCAGGAGCAAGTATGTTGTCCAATGTCATACAGCAGGTATGTGATGGAGTAGGATTCAGATATAGGTCTAATTATGACCGAGACTTTTACTTTTAACCATGCTATTCTGTTTCCATTCTCCCTGTGCAAGGCTCAAATTCAATTCCTGTCTAATGCCTTCCCTTACCACCGCAGGCTGAAATTACCTATCTTTCTAGCTGTGAGTAGAACTCATAGCGCAATTTGCTTTATGTGTGTTTTCACTAGAATGTGAACTCTTCAAGGTCAGTAACAATTTCTTTTATTTCGTATCATTATAGCATCTGGTATGTAGGCTGGCAGAGAGTTTGCTCAGCAAATGTTTTGTTATATGAAAGAACAAATACATAAATGAAATGCAAATTAAACTACTTATATTTCCTTAGGGTGGCAAATAGGATATCCTTGTGTTATTGATGAAGTCAAACGTCATCCAGCAGGAGCTTCTGGATACAGACTGTCAGTTCTACAACAGTAGGAACTATGTCATTTTCAGCACTGTGTTCTCAGTGCTGAGCTTAGTGCTTAGTAATAAAGGTGGATGGGTGACAGAGGAAGGAATTTGTATTACTAAATTTGTAAGGTTTTACCCACAGTTCATTTAAACAAACTTTTACTTAGGGCCTGCTCTGTAAAAAAACCCTGGTAGAAGCTTGTTTATACTTACTCTCCTGTTCCTTTAAACATTAGAGGGAGAAAGAAAAAAATTATGAGTTATAGTTACTGAAAAAAAACACTAGAAAGCTGGTGGAAAATACAAATACATTCATTCCTTTGTTTTAGAATATAAAATGTCTGATGCCATATTTTTGAATGCATGTTTGTCTGTTTTAGGGGTTCACATCTATAAAAAGTTCTTGGGGCAAGAATGGGGGCCATGTGCTTACCTAAGTGACGAGGCACACAAGCCACTAGTCCTGAAGCTAACCTGCACTCCCATCCTCCTTTCCTAGCACACTCCAGTCATTTTATAAATAGAAAGACCTCAACTTCCAGCTGCAGGTGGAGCTTCTTTGAGTGATGCAGAGATGAGTAGGCAAAAGAAGGAAAATAGGCAGCAGGAAGGGGAAGAATTTGGGATAAACAAATAAGGAGGAGGCAAGAGTGGAAAGAAGGGGGAGAGGATAAAAGGGTAAAACAGGATTAGAAAGAAGAGGGGAGGAGTGGGAAAAGAAGGAGAGAAAAAGGGAAGAGGAAGGTTGGGGGATGTTGACAACCTCACACTGAGTGGCGTGGGGCCACTGTAGGTCCAGAGGGGAACTAGGGGACTGGCAGGGCCCTCCCTCTGACTCCCAGGCAGGGTGAGTAGCAGTGGGGATCAGTGTCATTCCTCAGCTTTCAGGACTCAACCATCTCAATATCAACCACCTCGCAATGCCCAAGTAAGGCAAATGGGCCACTGATGTTCTCATGGCTCCAACATAGCCAAGAGGTAGAGCTTAATGGCCAAAGCTATGGAAGTGAAGACAACTTCTCTTGGTAACTGTTATTAGCAAAATGGAGAACAAAATAACAAAAACAAACAACTTAACGTTCTCAGCATGTTGACAGTCAGCTTTCCTGGGGAAGGCCTGTGAGTGCCACTAGTTTGGTGGTCGCACAGTGCTCAGTCCAGTGGTACACCCACAGACATTTAGTAAATAGTTGGACAGCTGGGAAATCTTAACATGAAGTATTGTTTTGGTTGGGATGCGGGGGCACAGAAGATCATTTAACCAGTCTTTGCTTTGTGGAAAAAAGGCTGAAGACACAATAAGACTCCTAGAATTAAGTCTTATGTTATTTGTTATTAAAGAGGCAAGGTCTTAAGATGTGCTTTTTAACAGTCTTTAGTTCGGCTGTAATTTAAGATGACTTTTACAAATTAGATCCTAATCCTTGCAGACACAGATGGCTGTTACAGAATAGCCTTGCAAAAACACTAGTCATTCGACTTGAAAGAGCATTCAGAGAAGGATGAAGGGCCATTAACTCTCACCCTACCCCGGGCTCTAGGAGGTCTAGCGAATCTTGGGTGGGCTTTCTGGGTTTAGGTCTGGGTCCGGAATCTGGGTGGGCCTAGGGCATCTGTTCTCATTTGGAAAAGCCTCTCTAGTTCACTCTGGAATCAGAGATTTAGGATCAAACCTAAGGTCATTAACATTCAACAACAATAGGTGAATGCGTATGGGTGAGGCACCATGCTGGGAACTTGAGGGGAGACAGACATGAACACGACATGGACAGTCTCTGTAAATAATTATAGAACAATGGGACAAGTGCTATGAGAGAGGCATGTACAAAGTGCAATGACTACATGGGTGAGGAGCTTGGGAGAAGGGAGGGCTTCCCACAGGGGATGACATTTGAACTGGGCATTAAAAGATGAGTTCAAACAGGCCGGGAAAAGTGGGGAGGGCAGATATTAAAGGAAGAGAGAACAGAGCACAAGAGGCATGAGAGTGTCTTGTGTCTTTAGTGAATAGTGAGCAATTTCACATCTCTTGGTGATGGAAATAAGTAATGAGCGGCAGGACTTAAGGCAGAAAGGTGGGTATGGAACAGATTGTGAAGTTTTTGAAAACATTCTAGGTGTCTGTACTTATCCTAGGGCAGTAGGGAGCTATTAAAGAGTTTTTACAAGAAAGGGAATGATCAGAGTGGGGTTTTAGAAAAGTCACTTTGTGGCAGATAATTTCAGGTTGACCAAGGACCATAAAATGGGTCTGTGATGGATATTGGGAAGCTCTTGATTTCTCCTATAGGAGCAAACCTCTGGTTGGACTTTTTCTCTGGGGAACTGGGCCAAACTTGGTCTAAATTGGCCTTGGGAGGCCGAAATGGGGTCAGGTGTGGAAGGAACACTGACAGAAGAGATTGTTAACCAGATTTAATAGAGTTCTTCAGCAGTATAAAACAAAGGGTGACTAATTGGGCTCTAAATCAAGAGGAAACTTTTTCTAAGACTAAGTGACCGCCCCGCCATTTAGGGCTCATCCATACTGACACGTAACATAGTCTGCACTAAAAAGGCTGCTTAGTCAGTAGGGCTCAAGGCAGTCAGGTAGCAGCCCCAAGAACCCTCTACATTTCACTTCTCAGTTCCCCTGCGTATTTACAACAGCAACTTTCCATGGCCCACATTGTCACTCTGTGGGAAGAGGTCACCCAGCTCCTTTTAACAGACTGTTCTCTCCACCTTACTCTCCAGTAATGAGGTTTAAAAATTAATTTGAAGGAAAATAATGTTCAATTTTAAAAGCCAAGAAGGTCCTTAGTCTCCATCTCTTCTAGTACTTTTATTTTACAGATAAGGCCCAGGAGGGGACTTAAAACCAAAGGTTGGGGTCTTAAAAGTTCTTATCACAAGAAAAAAACAATTTATAATCATGTGTGGTGATGTGGTGATAAACGTTAACCAGACTTACTGTTGTGATCATTTCACAATGTACACAAATATCAAATCATTAGGTGGTATACCTGAAACTAATATAAAGTTATGTGTCAATTATACCTCAATTAAAAAAAAACCCAAAACCCAAGGGTTGGGAGGGACTAATTTAGCTCCTAAGTTTTACAAGTTCTCCAAGGTGAGATGTTCAACACAGAACATAAGTATGAGAACCAGGCTGTTCTTGAACCCCTTGATAGTGGCTCTTTTCTAAGTGCTCACACATTTAGAGTTCAACTTCAGTGTCAGAATTTAAGGTAGTTTCTTACCTGGCCATGTGCTGTGTCCACAGAGCATGTGCATCCATGTGTTCCCTTTTGCATGTTTGTATGTCTTATATATGAAAAAAGAGAAGAGCTCAGAGCAGGAGACAGGGCTAGTGAGAGAGGGACCAATGGCCAGCACCTGGGGTCCACTTGAGTCTCCTTGGCTTAGACATAGTGGTGGGGTCCTCATCCCACCTTGAGGATTTGGGGCTGAGTGGTAAAGCTAAACATATACCACAAGTTTCTGTCTCTGTCCTGCAAACCTGATAGCCAATGTGAGGAACTAAGATGAACCTTATCCAAATTCTTGGGTTTTGGTGTATTAGATGAGGACTAGGTTACCAGACCTCATATTACTAGATCATAATGGAATCACAGAATATTAAGATTTCCTATGTATCTCAGAGGTAAGTTAGTTCGAGCCCCATCCAATATAAAGTAGGAACATCAGGAATGAATCCTATTCCGTACACACCCATTATTGCTGAAAATGGATCATTCAGTAGTGCTTGTCTGTCTCCAATGACTAGAAAATCACTATTTCACAACACACGATATCCATTTCTTAGAAAATTCTTCCTTACATTGGGCCAAATTTGCCTCCTGTAACTTTCAACTCATTGGTTCCAGTTCTGTCCTTGGAGCCTTGCAATGTCAGATCCCCCTTTCTCACGGTAGGCTTTCAAGTAGCTGAAGACAACAATCATGTCTCTCACGGCCTTTCCTTCTCTAGAGGAAACGTTCCTCCAATGACATGCTTTCCAGTTCCCTCACCTTCCTACCAGTCCTGCTCTAGACATGCTCCTGTTTCTTTAGGCTTCAGCATGGAGTTCCAGCATGGAGTCAGAGGACTCTTTCAGGAGTAGTTTATCCTAGTACAGAGGTGAATAGGACCATCAAGTTATCCTCTTGTTGGGATTATATCTCTAAAAATGCAGCAGGCTTTTTCTTGGTAGCCACAACACATTACGAATGTATATTCAGCTTAATTCAACCATAACCTCTGCTAAAGCATGGTCTTTCCATTCCAAACTTGAACGCCTGATTTTCTAAACCTAAGCGCAGGTTAGGTCTAACCCGAAACCTATACCTCCCTTTCTGTCTTTATATATAATTTCTATAAGGTTTTTCTGGGTTTGTTTTTGTTGATTGTTTATTTTAAGGTTTTCTTGAATCTTATTTTTCATAATCCATAAATCTGATAAAGTCATCATTTAAGTTGCCAAGAAGCATGGTGAGTAATAAAGGATTAAATACAGAACCCCTTGGTTCCCTCTAGGAAGAGAGCAGTCTCTTAGTCAACACTTTCTGGACATTACCATTTAATCAGCAATGAATCTACCTAACTGTAGATTTATATTTTTCTACTTTGGCCCAAAATACTACGAGAGACTATCAAATACCTTGCTGGAATATAGATACACAGTAAATACACGTCACACTCCCTGACTGTCCAGGCTAATAAGAACTATCAAATCACAAAATACTCTTGGTTTAGCATGACTTAGTGAACCTATAATCTTTGGCCCTGATCTAACTGTTAAGCTGTTAAGCACACACTTCTCAGATCTACTCTGAAGTATACAGAGATGATATCTTGGGAAAGCCTGTATGAATGCTGGAATAGGGGAAATAGCTAGGAAGGGAGAAAGACCTAGTACTTAATTTCTTACATAGGCTACTGGGTACACATCTGCTGGACTGAGAAGTCATACTTTCTCTAAAGGCTGAGGAGAGAATGGTGTGCAGAACAAAAAAGGCCTCCTGGGTGTGTGGTCTTGCGGTAGGCTACAACATGGGACATTTTTTGGACTACTTTGTCCAGCCCTAATGATGGGATATCTCCCATTTGGACACACTTCCCAAGATAGGCATGGGAACTTACGTCTCTCCTAGGAAAGGTACTCAGTAACTTGAACTCATCCCATGGAAATCCTTTGGAAGCTACAAAATCAAAGACAATCTGGAGCTTATTGCTGGCCAGGAAACGCCGCTCGAGGAACTCGCCACTGGGGGTCCGGATCCGCAGTTTGCTCACGGGCTCAGCATTTTCTTCCTTTGGCTCTGGAGGCAGGGCCTGCTCTAAGGAGAGCCGGATGGCCTAAGGAGGGCAAAAACCAGGTGTTAAACCGTGTGATGGATGGGGCTGTGGCAAACAGGGGAGGGAGGGATGAGAAAAAAGCTGTTGCTTTCTAGAAACTCATCAAAAAGTTATTGCCCATTTATTAACCAAGACTAATGCCTGAACAATAGAATCATGTCTTTTTCATTTTCTTAATATTAGCTCAATAGGCAATTAATTAAAATAAATCCTACCTTGATGACACACATTATTAAATCGATAGGTAACTACATAGAAAAAAAGGGTAAATTTAATTTTTTTTTTTTACTGAAGGGCTCAAGTATTTGTGATTGAGGAAATAGATATCAAATACCCAATTGTTTCCTTTCTAGGGTATGAATTAAGGCTATTAATAGCATTGACAAAAGACACACACACATATATATGCACACATAAATATACATATATTATATTTGAAAAACACACATTTCCCAAGCAGAAATGACTGAAGAGTTTGTAGAATAGTGGATAATATATTGGCATTAAAATGGAATGGAAAGATTCTGTTTGGGGTGATAAAAAATTTTGGAAATAGATAGTGGTGATGGTTGTATAACATTGCGAATGTAATTAGTGCCACTGAATTGTACACTTAAAAATGGTGAAAAAGGCAAATTTCTGTTACACATATTTTGCTACAATATATAAAATAGAATGGAATGAAATTAAAATACCAGGTTTATTGGAAGCAGGAGACCACAGTCCTCGTTCTAGCCTTGCTACTAACTTGCTGTGGGACTTGACCAAGTCTAGATTTCTGGACCTAGAGATGACTCAAACCCTTCATTTTACAGGTAAGAACACAGACTCAAACAGGGAAACTGTGGGGAGAGCTCATGGCTAGAGCTGGGCTCAAATCCAGGTTTCCCAGTTCTCCACCTACATTATTTTGTTGTTTCACATTCATGATACTCCATTGGAAGAGGTTAGAAGGTCTCTGATGTGAGAATCTATGGCAGACATTCACTAAAACCTTTTATCTCTAGCACTCCGAGTGCTAAGTAAACCTGGTATTAGCATGTTCAGCTTCACAGTTATATTCTTTTCTTAGTTACTTTGACATTTCCATGTTCCCAATTTGTCATCAACAGAAAAACAAACTTTTTCCCCCAATTAATCTATAACTATTATAATCAAGTAATGTGAGGGAGAGAAATTGGGATTTATGTTTTCTAAATCCTCAACAGCAATTTTCAAAGTTGGTGTCACTCTTCCAACTGAAGGAAAAACATAAAAGACTCTATTAACTCTTGAGTTAAAGGGGAAATATAAATCAAAACTATAAAATATGTAGACAACAAGGATTGTTAAAACGCTTTATATTGGAATCTATGGGATTCACCTAAAGCAGTGCTTAGAGGAAATTCATAGCCTTAAAAGTCTTATGTCATCAAAAAGAAAGAATAAAAATAAGTTAATTAAGACTTAGACTTAAAAAACTAGGGAAAAACCCCAACAAAACAAATGGAAAGAAAGCTGAGAAGAAAATAATTACTACAGCTACAAGTATAAAGGGACCCATTACAGAAAAAGAAAAGAAAAACATAACTAGCTAATAAATAAGCTAGTTCTTTGGAGAAAATCAGTAAACTCATACAAATAGAAAGAAACATAAGAATGGTAATCTAAAGAGGGTGGGGGAAACAGGGTGGAAGAAGTCACAGTGAGTATTTTATGAATATGCTTTTTATATTTTTGACTTCTGAGTTGTTTAAATGTATTATCTGTTAAAAAAATGTGTTTAAAATAACTAACAGGAAAACAAGGTTTGCTCAGACACCCGTAGGGATAAGAAATTAATTTCTATGTCATTCAGGAGAATTTGGTTGGTTCTAATACTGAAGTATTACCCAAAAAAGCATTAAAAATTTCTACAGTGTATAGAGAGAGCTAGTCTTTCCGATGACTCTGAGGTCATTTTCCTTCTGGAGGCGTTAGATAATACCACTTACCCTAAGGGGGATTACAAAATTTGAATCAGTGTTATATCGTACAAAGCTTTATCTTTTGTTCAAAGTCATGTATTTTGTCATTGTTTTAAAGATTTTATTGACATATAACATAGTTTAAAAAGTACACAAATCTTAAGTGTACAACTTGCTAAATTTTCAGAAAGCAAACTTCTATATAACTAGCACCCTGATCAAGCATCGCAGAAGTCCTTTTGCCCCTTCCTGAGAACTTCCTTCCTCAAAGTTAAATCGCTATCCTGACTTCTAACACTGTGGTTTGAAAAACTGTAATCTTTAAATGTAATGTGTGGTTTGGAAATAGGCTTTGGGTACGACAGACAAGAGGTTCAAATCCTGGCCATTAGGCATGACTGTCTAAGAACTTCAGTTACCTCATATAAGAAGTAGGACTGACCACATCTTCCTCACAAAGGTTCTTGTATAAAATGCAGTAATGTTTATGAAACACTTAGTGAGTGCTGACACATGGCCAGCGCTCAAATGATAAGTGCCCAGCATCGACCTTCACACTGTAACACTGTGCTCCACAGATGACAGCCTGTGTTGGTGTGTTATTATTATCATTATTCCCCTTGCACCTACTTTAAATCAGAACCTATTGTGATATTTCCTGGTTTCTCCTCCTGTTCTCCCTTTAATCCAGCGATCTGCTTGCGTTCTATTTTGACATTTCCCTGCACAGTATAATAACAGATGCTACATTATTGTCTGAACTCAACCAATTATACTACAGAAGAATAAACAACAGTAGCTCGTTACTCCATTCATTGTGCAGACATTGTCTGCTCCTCAACGCCCCCAGTCTCTAGGGCTTTTCCCTAGAATGAAAACCGACCTCAGAGAGCCCACATCTGTGGTCCAATGTGGAAAACAATGAGGAAATATTAGGTAAGTCGGCAACCTTGGGATCTGAAAACCCAAGTTCTACTGGCGAAAAAGCACAAAAATACATCAGTAGCTCAGTTTCAAACATACTGGCTGGAAACAAAGGCCTTGTATAAGTAAACATTGTTGTAAAACGATGATATAAAGGACACCTACAGTCGAACAGCAGTCATAGTAAACACCATTGTTAAAATTCAATTTGGCTTGCTCAACAAATAGAGTTTTTATTTGCATTATTTTAGGTTTGTAATAAAACAAGGAAACCTAATATAAGTTGGAAATATTAACTGATCTTGGACTTTTTGTTTTACTAAAAATATATGAATATTCAAAGCATTCACATCTGAGGGATGAGAAACAGGGATTTTTCAAAGAGAAATTAGGCAGTGAAGATAGCTAGCCAGAAAAGACTGTTTCTACACAATTACATTTTTAAAGAGGAAGGATAATATACACTTATACCAATCTCCTACAGTAAGAACTAAAGACTGGCTTGATTTACACCCATACATGCATACATAAATACATGCGTATACACATTATCTTCTAGGCTTCTATGAGTACCCACCAAATAACTGTTTATAGCCAGTTGAAGCAGAGTGTGAAATAGGCTAAAGCTAACATTCATTAATTCCATGAACTCTTACTGAGCACCTCCTATGTTTTAGATGATGGGAAAACAGCACTGAACAAAATAGATGAAAAAATTCTGCTCACATGGAGCCTAGTAGGGTGGAAGAAAGGTAGCAAATACACACATAGGAAGAACATACAGTTTGTCACATAGTGATGAGCACTCTGGAGAGAGTGCAGGGAGTGCTGGTAAAGGGAAGGAGGGGTACAACTTTAAATACTGTAAGTCTCAATAACCAAATAGTGTAGGCCTCCATGAGCAAAGGCCGAAAGCAGAGAGGGAGTCACATGGACACTTAGATCTGAGAGAAGTGTTACAGGCAGAAGTCACAGCAACTGGTGCCTGGCTTGACTGAGGAATAGCAAGGCGGCCTATGTGGCTGGAGCAGAATGATCAGGGGGAAAGGGGTAGGAGTTGAAGGTTAACTTACAGATGGCCTTGAGTAGCCCACTCAATGATTTTTCCCCCATTTTTAAATTAAGGTATAATTTATATACAGTAAAAATGCATCCTTTTAAATGTATACACCTGAGTGTTTTGACAAATGCACACATTTGTATAACCATCCTCGCTAATGAAGAAAGGAACAGTTCTATCACCCGCTGCCCCTAAATTCCCCTAGCCCTAGGCCCTGGCAACCTCAAATCTGTTTTCTGTCCCTAGTTTTGCCTTTTATAGAATGTTACATAAATGTAATTATAAATATCATGTAAATGGCTTCCTTCCTTTAATGTAATGCATTTGAGATTCACCCATGTTGTTGAATATATTAGTAGTTTGTTCCTATTTTATTGCTGAGTACTCCTCTAGTTGATGGACACTTGTTTCTAGTTTTTGGTGACTACAAATGAAGCCACTATAAACATTTGTGTACAGTTTTGCATGAACATAAATTTTACTTTTACTTTCATTTCACTTGTGTAAAAACCTAGGAGTGTGACTGCTGGGCCATATGGTATGTGTATATTAACTGTATAAGAAAGTGCCAAATTATTTTCCAAAGTGGACGAGCTATCATCAATGATTCCCATCATTAATGTTTAAGAGTTCTAGTTGCTCTTCATCTTTGCCTGTTACTATCTCTTTTTCTTCTAAGAAGCCATTCTAATTGGTGCATATATATTGTGGGTTTTAATTTGCATTCCCCTAATAACTAATAATGTTGAGCATCTTTTCACATGCTTATTTCCCCTTGATGAAGTGTTTGTTCAAATATTTTGCCCATTTTTAAACTTGGGTTATTTGTTTTATTATTGAATTTTGAAAGTTCATTCTGTATTCTGGACATTACATATATGATTTTCTCTCAGTCTGTGGCTTGTCTTTTCAATTTCTTAACAGTGTCTTTTGAACAGTATTAGTTCTTAATTTAGAAGAAGTCTAATTTAGATATTTGTTATTTTATGGATTGTGCTTTTGGTGTCAGATCTAAGAAATCTTTGCTTAACTCAAGATCATGAGTGACAAGAAGCAATTTACATAAGATAAAAACATAAAATATAAAGAGTAGTTTTACTTTAATAACCTATTCATGGTCCCACCTTCACTCATCCATTGTGAGGTAACAGGTAGAAAGAATACTGGATAGGAGCTCTGGTTCTGCTTTTACCAGGCAAATATTAGGTAAAAACTTTAAAACAGGCTTTTTAATCCTGTTATGATCTTACTTTCTTCATCTGTAAGATGGTAATAATACTATCTCCTTTACCCATTTTGTAGGAAGGTTGTGAAGATCAAATTAGAAAACGGAAGAGAAGGACCAAGCCTTCTAATTCCATGCTCTTCTGTTCTCTCATTTCATGGCCTTTACTATTACTTAATATTTTCTACTTGAGAAGGCACCAAGATGTAAAAGGAAACAACTCTGGGTAGATGGGGAAAAATGTAACTTTTTCTTTTCTGTTTGAGGGAACCAGCAGAAGGGAATAGGTTTGTGCCCATTCTCTCCCACCCATGATTCTCCAAAACTTGGCCCTCTTAGTCTTCTCTCTAATTATTAGACTGTGTTCTAAATTTGTCCATTTATTGTTCTTTGAGGAAGCCCCGTTCCTTTTTCCCTTTGTTTATTATTACCCAGCCCTACCCTTCTCCAGCCACCCAACCATCCATTTACTCATTACTCCATCCAAAATGCTCTTCTAACTTCACGTTTAACCATCAAAGTCTTACCAGTCCTCCAAAGCCTGCTCCCTCCGTGAAGTCCTGCTTGTTGCCTTCCTAGTCCTATAAGTCATCTTTCTCCAAATATCTTCAGCACTCTGTGTTATTTTAATGGTTTTTATAACGTATAGTATCTTTTCCTATAGTTATTTTATCTTCACCCATCCTCCTGTATTAGACAGTGAGCTCCCTCAGGCCAGGGGCAGTATCTCACACAAACAATATAGTATCCACAGCACCTGATTTAGTGATTTGCACACAGAAAGAGATTAACAAATATTTGCTGAATATTGATTGATTAAAAAGACCTGGGAGTAAAAAGTCTTAGTTGAAGCTTTCTCTACTTATCAAAAATTCAGTGGCAAAAAACAATATTGAGGAAGGATTTCTTAAAGGACATGTAATTCACACATTTTTCTAGTTACTATAAAATCCATCCTTTAAACTGGACTACCAGATAAATACATTATCTGGACCTTTGCAGAAATCCTTTTACTAAATTGTACTTTGGCCTTATGGACTTTGAATTACATAAAGTGATAAGAAGCTGTTATACATGACTTGCTATTGCCATTATAGCTACTGGATATGGTTGGGGTAGTCTTCACCGTACTGCACAGATTCCTCTTGAAGGGGAACCACAGGAAACAGTGCTCTAAGGTCTTAGTGCTTGAAAAATCTGGACACCTTTTGAGAGACTGGCCTTTATCTGATGTTATAGACAGAATGAAACTTGTAAAAAAATCATATTTTCCTTTATTTTAGCCCAAGAAAAGTATAGAACAAAATTGTGGCTCATCTTGTGCAAATGTTCAGAACCCTATCACATGCATTGAGTGCTTCTGCTGGATTATTTGTTGTCAACATGTTAATCTTACCTTTGGTTTTATCTTCCTTTATTTGCACTTAGTTTCTGATTACTCTATCTTTTCTTTCTTTTTAAATCCATTTGAATCGCATGTATTTATGTAAGCTACTTGAAACTCATTTTGGAAAGAATAATAGATGAATTAGTAAAACAGGAGAGATTTTTGCTGTCATTTCTTTCTCTGTCCTTCGGAATAGTCTTAAAGCCCTTCTCCTTATCACAGCCAAGGACTAGATCAAAATGCCTCCGAGATTTTACTGACTGCACTCCAACAGTTACCACACAGCAAAATGAGGCCAACCACTAAGGAATTTCCCTGTAACCAAGGTGATTTGACTATTCAATACTTCATTTTTCTAAAGGATTTTGAAATACTAGAGATAATCAAAATAATAAAACCACTCTTGTTTCTCAGTGCAATTACATGGATTAGGATTTCTGGTTAGAAGGGGAGGCAGTGTTACTGTGAAAAGTCAGGTGACCTGGCTTCTAGTCTAAATTATGTGTCCAACCAGTTTGGTGACCATAGGCAAACTGCATAGTCTCTCCGGGTCTCAGTTTCTTCAGAGGTTGCACAATACCAGCTTTTCCCAGAGTCGTTTGTTGTACGCTAATGAGCTGAAATATGTTAATCAGTGCTCCATGAAAAAAAGAGTCAAGTAAGTTTGGATAAGACTGAATTAAATTAAGATAAACAGAAGACAATTTTTTTTTTTTTAAGATTGGCACCTGAGCTAAAATCTGTTGCCAGTTTTCTTATTTTTTTCCTTCTTCTTCTCCCCAGAGCGCCCCCCAGTACATAGTTGTATATTCTAGTTGCAGGTCACTCTGGTTGTGTCACATGGGGCTCTGCCTCAATGGCTTGATGAGTGGTGCCATGTCCACGCCCAGGATCCGAATCAGCAAAACCCTGGGCCGCTGAAGGGGAGCGCACGAACTTAACCACTTGGCCACAGGGACAGCCTCTAAACAGTTTCTTAACGGTGGTATTTATAAGAGCCTTTAATTGTGATTCTCTGGGGGAGGGCAGGTAGCATTCACAACATCACCTGAACTTCGTTTTTGAGAGCACATCAATGCAAGTGCAAGCAATGACTAGCTGCAAAATACGAGTTGTCCTCCCTCCCCTTGTGCCCCATTCTCTCCCATGTGTACGGCTGGAATATATATATGGAGCTATGCTAAAGGACGTTGATGGGGTCTTATATGAGAGGATAGGCTTTTTCTACATTTGGAAAGAGAGAAAATTTTAGCTCAGGGCAAATAAGGTAAATCATCAGAAGAAAGTACATATGCTACCAAGTTCTAGTTCCAGAACATGCAGTTCATTGTCTACACTTGACATTTAGCAGGTATACGGCTGAAGATAGACTATTAACAGAGAGAGCGAGCTTGTGTGAGAGAGAGCATGAAAGAGTGAGAGTCCTAAATTTTTACACTATATTTCTTGAAATAGCCTAAAAGCATAGTGACAAATCTCTTTCTTATCTAAACTTTTGTGAAACTCTGCATACATGAATTCTATAGACACATACAATAATATATGGCCTTGTACTGGAAAGAAGTGAAAGAGCATGAGCTTTATTGTCATAAAGACCTAGGTGAGAATCTCAGCTGTTCCCATTTCTTTTTTTGAGATTTTTAAATGTTTTACTTTTTCTCCCCGAAGTCCCCCGGTACATAGTTATATATTCTTAGTTGTGGGTCCTTCTAGTTGTGGCATGTGGAACGCCGCCTCAGCATGGCCTGATGAGTGGTGCCAAGTCCGCACCCAGGATTTGAACTGGCGAAACCCTGGGCCGCCACAGTGGAGCACGCGAACTTAACCACTCAACCACGGGGCTGGCGCCTGTTCCCATTTCTATGTGTGACTTCTCAATGAGTTTTTCCTCACCTGTAAAGAGAAATCTCTAACCCTGTAGCTTGTTTCAGTGGTCAGTGAGGAAGCATATATAAAGCAGCGAGCAGAGTACCTGAGACACAGAAGATGGGCAACAAAATATTTTCTACATTCCATTATTGAGAGTCCTCAGCATACAGAGACTACGATTTGTCAGGCATAGTATCTTGTACATGTGTGACAGGCACTCAATAAGTGTCTGAACATGAATAAACTTTGATTTGCAAACAGTGAAATATTACACATCTTTCAAGACCTGGTTCAAATATCACTTCTACAGTGTCATCTGATTCTCAAAGCTGTAAAAGATTTGTACTTTGCTCCTGAACTCCCTAAGTATTTTGCTTTGACTTCTCCTATGTCGTTTAGCGTGTTTTTCCTTGATTTTCTGTTACTGGTAGACATGTTGTATCTTCCCTACAGGATGTAATCTCTTCTTGTAGGCAGAAAATGTTTTATTATCCTTTGTTTCAGTGCTCAGCGCCATTCTTGTTCAAAAAACATCTGTTGAATAAGTATGAGGTGGCATCCTCTGACCAAGAACGATGACTAACGGAGTTTTCCTCAGCTCAACTTAGGGCCCTCCAGGCCTCTTCATGCCTTGTTAGATGGCCTCCTCTTTTTATAAGTGAATCTTGCTATAAATCCCATGCCTAGAAAAAAATTCTAAAAGTCCTATTTTGCAAACCCATCCTAGGAAGTCATTTGACACCCCTTCTCTTTGTTCTCATTGTACTTTAGGTAAATCTCTATAATGGATTTCTCATGTTTAGAGGCCTAGTGCAAGATGTTGCAGAAGTAACTCACAGGGTCTTTTGGTGGGTAAAGTGAAGCCTCGGACAAGGGCAGAAAATACAGTGTATGCTTCCTTGGGTTGAGACACTATCCAGGAAGGATGGAAGTATGTGTCAGGCAAGAAAAGGGGAAAGGAACCAAAAGGAATGGAAAGCCATGAATACAGTACAAGGTCAAGTTTTCTAAGAATCCCGTAAAACATATCAGGAATGATTCTTTTAAGGAAGCTTAGGTCTTCTGTACTAAAATCAGTCTGGGAAAAGTGGAAAGAAGTAAGTTGTAAGAAACAGTAACAGCCTCAGTATCAAATGCAGTGGAGATAAACCTAGCTTTCGAATAACTTTTCTAAAAGGTATACTCTACCTCACGTTCCTCTTCTTGTTCTTTGCGAATCTGCTCCAAACGAAACTGTTCTGCCATCTCTCTCTCATGAGCTTCTCTCTGTCAATAAAAGAGAAAGAGAGCCAGAACTCAATAAACACTGGTTTACTTAAAAAAAAAGACCTCATTCCTAGCGTGGCGCAGAGATACACGCTGGTAATGGAAGTGTCCCTCTCTGGAACAAGAATGAAAACAAAAGGAACGACAAAGCATAGCTCCTAATCATGTTGGGTTCCTATTCAAACACCTGGGTAGCTCTGGGTAGTGTGGCATTCAATATCCTTCAGAATCTTTCTCTGGTCTTCCTTTCTGGTCTTTTCTGCTACCTCCCCTTTACTTAAATATTCAGCTGTATTCATATCACCTCTGTCATGCGCTCATGCTTTCTGGCCCGTTGCTGCTAATATATTTTATTTCTTCTCCCCTACCACTTATTCTCTAGCCAGTTCACATTCCTACTTCTTGGCTCTCCAAAAAAGCTAGAAAACTTTCCAATGAAACTCCTGTTCACTCTCTTCATAGAACTCAGTGCTTTCCTTAGACATTTAGGATCCTTGCCTAAGTGTTACTTACAGCTGTCTGTTCTTAACTTAATCTACTCTACACCACATTGTGAGCTTTCTTTTTTTCCCCTAAAGATAGGCACCTGAGCTAACATCTGTTGCCAATCTTCCTTTATTTCCCCTCCTTCTTCTCCCCAGAGCACCCCCTACCCTGTAGATAGTTGTATATTCTAGTTGCAAATGCCTCTGGTTGTGGCATGTGGGACGCCGCCTCAGCATGCCTTGATGAGCGGTGCTACGTCCACATCCAGGATCCAAACTGGCAGAACCCTGGGCCGCCAAAGCGGAGTGCGTGAACTTAACCACTCTGCCACGGGGTCAGCCCCTGTGAGCCTTCTTTTCAGGGCAGAAACTGTGGCTTATTCATTTTCCCCTCCTTCAATGCCCAGTACAGAAGCAGGTGTTCAAGAAACATTATATAAACCAGTGGTTCTCAACCCTGACTGCACATTAGCATCACCTGAAGAGGTTTTTAAAAATTGCTCGGTTTTATCATTGACTGACTACTGACTAAAAAACATAAAGTAGATACTAGTGGCCCATTTTTGTTTTCAGTTTTCATTATTCTTGAAAAACTTTATCTTGTCAAAATGAACCATGCTTTAAGAACCAGGGTAGAATTATATTCTTTCTGTTAAGTGAATCTAGCTTTCTCCATTGCAAACCCAATATTCTTGGGGATCACAGTGATAAAAGGGCTGGCACTTAAATAATGAAAGACTATTTAAGATTGAGTTATTTATCTCAGAAGTCCCTCGACCAAACCTACCTTTGCTCTGTCAGCCTCAAGTGAAAGGCGATAGGCCTCATCTTGCTCTCTCTTTACATTTTCTCTGGCTTCACGTTCGTCCTTAAAAGAAAGGAAAAGATTCAAATGCATTTTTCTGTATTAGTTTTTTTTAAAGAGAAAAAAAACAGTGATAATCCCCTTGTCTTACTCCTGTGTGAATTTATTGTAATTAAACAAGGTACTTCTTTGGGCCTGGCCCCATAGCCTAGTGGTCAAGTTCGGCACGCTCTGCTTTGGTGGCCCGGGTTTGATTCCTGGGCATGGACCTACACCACTTGCTGGCGGCCATGTTGAGGTGGTGACCCACATACAAAATAGAGGAAGATTGGCACAGATGTTAACTCAGGGTGAATCTTACTCAGCAAACAATAAATAAAAAAAAAAATAAACAAAGCACTTTGAAAGTGTATAAGAATACAAATAAACAATAAGATGAGTAGCACGGTATATAGTGAAAATAAGGATGTTTGAAGCCTAGCTTTACCACTTACAAACTGTGTGACCTTGGGCAAGTTATTTAACCTCTCTAGGTCTCGGTTTCTCCAAGTGTAAAAAAGAAATATTTGTCTCATTATGTTGTTGTGAGAATTAAACACAATAATATATAAACTGTCTAGCAAAGCACCTGATACTTAGTGCATTTTCACAATGATTAGTTCCCTTGCCCTTTTCTCCTGATTTTTTTAAAGGTAAACTTGGAGATTCAGCACTGGGACTAAGAACTGAGAGAGTAAAGGACCAGGAAGTAATCCCCTGGTCAGCACAGAAAGAGGGTGACAGCAAAATACCCTGGTTAACTTCAGTCCCCACCACACCACTAAAGCTTGGTTATCAAATAACATTCATACTCAAGAAGTGTGGCTAACTTAGCAATTGAAAGATCTTTTAGAATATTTTTAGCCTCTGAAATGATTATGCCATCTGCCTACATTTAAATTGTGATTTCATATGAGATTAAAAGTTAATTCAATGACTACAATTTCTCATTTGTTAAATTCTGGATGATGGCCAATACACATGTACTTATATTTAATAAATACCCAGACTTGTTGACATTAGAGTACAGGTTCCCTTTCTGGTCATTTTGTGTAACAGGCTGAATCATATAAAGTCACCAATATTGCACTGTTTGGACATATAAAAATGGAAATTTCATATGGTTTAACTTAATACTTTCTAACTTTTTGTCTTCCCAATTCAACCTATGTTCACTCAAGGCTGGGGCACAGTCGTGGGTGCTCTCTCTGATACCTATTCAAGACTGGCCTTCTCCCTGAAGCCTCACACTCTTTTTAGTTTCAGTGATTCAACTAATTCCATAATCTCTTATATGAACAGTAACATTTCGCTGATTCCCAATCTTTCAAATAAAAAATTAGGAAGAATCAGATGTTCCTGGCCTGAAGCTAACTGCTATACTATCTATGATGAAAGGGTACGCTAGGGAAATTATATGTTAGAACAAAATACCAGGAACAATGTTTAACCTAACCTATAAACCGCTCAAGCTGCAAAGCAGTCATAATAACTTACATGTCATATAATATTACACATGAATAAAAATGGGTTTTATAAACTTCTACTTGGAGACTTGTACTTAACCATTAGTATTTGTATCTTAAAGAAATACAAGCATATTCCTTTAAATTTATTTTCACTAATTCTGACTGCGTATTTCCCACTTTGGTCTATAAATTACAGTTTTTCTATGACCAGATACAATCAGCTTGATAAGACATATTTTGTGTATTTCTGTTTATATTTGTATTTGCCTAATTCATTACTCTGTAAACTCCTTCTCCCACTCAATATACAAGTTTATACAGAATAACTTAATAGTTCATTTGGTCATGACTGATCTATATTTGATATATAATGTCTTTGATTTTTAATTCACTGAGGAGAGGTAATGGGAGGATTAGCAGACCTGTGTTCAAGTCCTAGCCTGCCACGAGCAAGCTGTGTGTTCTTGGGTAAATAATCTCTCCCTTTTTAGTCATTTATTAAATTAAAAGATTGAATTTCTAAGGATTCTATGCCTCTGTGGACAAGTCTCTTTTGCCAAATTTAGATATGCCTAATGTAATCAACAACCTATAGGAGTAATCTTATCTTTTTATATTTCAAATGGGGAAATATTTAAGATGTTTAAAATTTTAATTTTTATCTTACTTTCTTGGGCCAATTCCTCCTAATTAGTTTAGGTTTTTCTCGTAACATTCTGGACTTTCCTTTTAAAACATTTATCACAATTGCATTAATTAATTATCATACAATTACTTATTGAACTGAGATTTCCCCATGACACTATAAGCACTGTAAAGGCAGGGACCTTGTCTCTCTCTCTCTCTCTCTCTTTAATTTGCAGCACTCTTTTTGGTGAGGAAGATTGGCCCTGAGCTAACATCTGTTGCCAATCTTCCTCTCTCATTTTTTTTCCTGCCTGAAGCCCCGGTACATAGTTGTATATCCTAGTTGTATGTCTTTCCAGTTCTTCTAAATGGGATGCTGCCTCAGCATGGCTTGATGAGTGGTGTGTAGGTCCATGCCCAGGATCTGAACCAGCAAACCCCAGGCCGCCGAAGCAGAGTGCATGAACCCAACCACTGTGCCACTGGGCCTGCACCCGGACCTTGTTTATATTATACACCTCTGTATTCCAAGTGTTTCACACAATGCCTAGCTTTTGGGAGGTCTTGAATAATCATCTGTTGAATAAATGAACTGTCTTTCCAGGCATAAAATGTTTATTATTTGCAGTAAAAATTAAGGAAGAAAAAGATATAGCTCATCCACAAAGCAGCCCCATCTGAGTCAGTGAAATTGACTGGCTGGGCAGAAATGACCTTTTATGACACTATGTACACACAACAAAGGGACCTTCTAAAAGCTATCACAGCTGGAAGCCCTTTGAGCACAAACATAGTTTATAATAAAAGCATTCTAAATAAACAGCCCTGTTTTAAAACAGACTGTGGCAGATATGAAAGGCCATTAAATACAGGGATCCCTGCCACAAGATGTGGCACCTGTTGTGAGAGGACTTCCTGAACCAGCTAACTTGCTTTCTTCCCTCCCCTATTCTCTCCTTTCCATTTCTCCTCCCTCCCTTTCCTCTCACAAATATTCATTAAGCACCCATTTTATAGTAGGCATCATGCTAGCACTGGGGATCCAGAGGCAGGCCGCAGTTTAAAAGGGGAAGACATACACAATCGTGCTTGGATCCCCTTCATCATTATTTTATGGAGTCTACTGATTTACTGTCAAGAGTTCAGTGTTGAAGTTCTACAAGATTTTCCTTTTGTTCTTTAAATAACGTCACTCTTTCCACCTGAAGACTTTCTGCTCCATCAGCTCTCTCACTCAAAATCCTACCAGCTTTTCAAATACTTTTAGAAATATAAGAGACCAACATGTCCAAAAAAGCCATTATACAGGTGAAGAAACTGAAATCCTATGGGGGTAAATGACTGACACAAGACTACCCATTAAGTCAGTGGCAAAGTTTAGACCTGAATCCAGGTGTCTTGAAAGCTTCCTCTCTCTTCTCCGCCACAGTCCAACGCTCTTTCCCTTGCCTGCAGCTCTCCCTGACCGTCACAAGTAGAAGGGCTGGCTTAGGCATGTCACTCACGATGAATTTTCCTAAACTTCACCATGCTCATAGCTTTCTGTGTGTCTGGCAGTTGCTTGAGAATGACTATCATTTCTTCTTTTTTGTCTTGTAGATTTTATACTGGCCTCTCCAACTGTCCTGTTCACAGTCATCTCCAATATTCGGATTTTAGAGAACACTGCTTAGGCCTTTTTCCCATATTATTCTATATGATTATATTTTTAAGGATATTTTAGATGGTGTGATTAATATATCATGCATAAATTTGCTCTCATAACCTACAGATGAGCCTCTTGAACTTCTCCTGTGTCCTACAAACGCTGTCCTTGTGGAGGTTCCCTTTGCTAAATCTGAGAGGACACATAAAATAAAGTGACTAGAAATAAGTGTTTACTGTGTGGACGTGGAACAGCTGGGTGATCAGGTTCAGGAATAGGTCTCAGATGCTGCCAGGCCTCCGGCTTGGGCTACTTGGTATGAAAAAACTCCTCCTTACCCCACAGTGAGAAGCTGGATTGCTCAGAACTAAGTGATAGCCTCTACTGGAACCTTTCATCTGTAGCAAACTTGTCATTGCTCTCATAATGCTTTGTGCTACACTCATTTGTGTATTTGTCTCACTGCTCCCTACCTGAGCTGTAAGCTCCCAGAAGGAAAGGACTCTGTATGTCCTATAGCATCTAGGGTACTATCTTCCATATGGCAAGCATTCAATACATATTTGTTAGACGACTGTTTGGAATGGTCACTGCCCAACAGTTATATACCTGAAATTCTGGAGCCTCTAAGTATTCCTCAGACTAGTAATTTTTATTTATGTATATTTCCTATTCTGAGTATTACAATGACTTAAAATTCAAACCTATGAACCCACTGTGGCACACTAAGTGACTCAGTATAGTTCTATATCTTTGAGACAGTAGCCACTGAGTCAGATTTTACCACCACTCCTTAAAAATAATGTCCATTAAAAATAATGAAAACATTTTATGAGCTGTCAAATGGTTCCTAAAGGAGAAAGTTAACCTGAAAATGGAATTTAAGTGTAGCTTGTTACATCTCAGTAGTGTTTAAAATTAGTAATTATCAGTTAATTCCCAAAAGACTAATGCAAAATTCTGAATGTCAAGTTGAAGCAGGCTATAGCAGTTAGGCTTGTTTCAAGTACCTAACCAAATGCATACACAAATACAAACATACATACATACAAATGGTATTTATTTGTTCTGAATGCTCAGGTTTGAATGTACACCCTGCTCTTTGGTCTAATAAGCAGGACCTTGTAAACAGGGAAATAGCCCTGGTATCTATCCCTAAAGAGGTATGGACCAAGATAATTTGAAATTCTTTCAATATAAACAGTAGATAAAACATAGAAAAAATGTTAAAAAGTATTATTCAGCATGTGAGGAAGAAAGAAAGAAAGGAAGAAAAGAAAGAAAGAGAAATTCCTAGGTCCCAGAAATAAAAGGGAAAGTGAAAATCAGAGCTGACAAGGTAGATTACCCATCTTGGTAAGCTAGAGGCCCAATTGGAACCAGAAGATTTTATTTTGGACCCCAGCAAGGTAGGAAGTTGGAAAAGTTATCTATGAGATAACTTTTGGCAGTCTAATATAAGTGTATTTGGAGCCTGAAAATAGGGTGTAGGGGAAGAGGGGGAGAAAACTTATTTTAAGAAGTAATGGCCAAGAGATGATGTCAGCATCATGGTGGAGGGAACTCTTCTCTTGGACTCTCCCCTCTAAGATACAACCAAAAGAACATTCATACAACAACAGAGAACACATACACATCACAAAAGACATCTGGGAGACCCAAGCAGTCATATGCCTGAAGGCAGTGGAAGGGTTGGATCCTCAGGAGGAAGTAGAAGCTGATCCGCAGGAGCTCTGTGGAGAGAGATGGGCTGCGGTGGCAGGAAGTGTGCAGCCCCAGGATTGTCTGGAGCAAGGCGCAGAGAGCTTGGTGGTGGTGGAGAAAGCGCACAGCCCCAGAGTTGTCCATAGCATGGCATGGAGAGTGTAGCAGCCGTGGAGGGGAAAGTGCACAGTATTTCAGCCCGAGAATCGTCTGGAGCCTGGCACAAAGAGTGTGGCAGCCATGGAGGGGAAGTGTGCAGGTGAGAGAGGTGCCGTGCCTCCGCCCAGTATTCCAGCCCCAGAACTGTCCAGAGCATGGTGCAGAGAGCTTGGCAGCGGTGGTGGGGAAAGGGAAAGCACACAGTCCTGAAATCACCCAGAGCTCGGTACAGAGAGACAAGCAGGAGCTGGGAGAAGTGCTGGGGAAGGATAGTAGCCCCGCCCCGCCCCCCATGCCTAGTGCTCTAGATTGGCCATCGATCAGTCGCTCAGAGAGAAAATCAGTCAGTGGCTGGAGCTTGGGAGCCCATGCTTATGCCGGACCCAGAATACACAGCACCTGATCCCCATCCTGTGGCAGTATTTGACAGCTGTGAGCAGATACGAGCACCATGAGGAAGCAAAAATCTACTCCATGAAGCAGTATGAGTAGGTATAGTAAAGCTCCAGACCAGAAGGAAAGTGACAAGTACCCAGAAACCAAGCTGAAGAAATGCTGTGGCAGGCCTCCCACATATAAAGAAGAGGATGTTAGCTCAGGGCCAGTCTTCCTTGGCAAAAAGAGGAGGATTGGTGGTAGAGGTTAGCTCAGGGCTAATCTTCCTCAAAATAAAAAAAACCAAGAATTCAACGAGTTACAAGAAAACACAGAAAGACAAATTAATGAATTAAGGAGCTTCTTCACAAAGAAGACTGAAACCGTAAAGAACCAATCAGAATTGTTGGAGATGAAAACCCACATGGATGAAATAAAGAAAAATCTGGATTCCCTAAACAACAAAGCTGACAATATGGAGGGGAGAATCAGCCAATTATAGGACAGTACTAGAGAAATGTTTCAGAGGGAGGAGAGGAGAGAACTAAGACTAAAAAGAAAAGAAGCTCTCAGAGAAATATCTGACTCAATCAGGAAATGCAACATAAGGATTATAGGTATTCTATAGGGGGAAGAGAAGGAGAACGGAGCAGAAAGCTTGTTCAAAGAAATAATAGATGAGAACTTCCAAAACCTGGGGAGGGAGCTGGAAACCCATGTGAAAGAAGCCTCCAGATCTCCTAACTTTGTCAATGTGAAAAGACCCACTGCAAGGCATATAGCAGTGAAGCTGGCAAAAGTCAAGGACAAAGAAAATATACTAAGGGCAGTAAGGCAGAAGAAAATAACTTACAAAGGAACTCCTGTCAGGCTTTCAGTGGATTTCTCAGCAGAAATCTTACAGGCTAGGAGAGAGTGGAACGATATATTCAAAATCCTGAAAGACAAAAAACTTTCAGCCAAGAATACTCCATCCAGTGAAAATCTCCTTCAGATATGACAGAGAAATAAAAACTTTCCCAGGTAAGCAAAAGCTAAGGGAGTTTGTTGCCACACGACCACAGCTACAAGAAATCCTCAAGAAGGTCCTCATACCTGAAAATAAAAAAAAAAAAAAGGAAAAAGGCTACAAAGCCCTGAGCAAGGAGATGAACAGGCAGGCAATAATCAGAAAACGGCAGCTCTCTATCAGATCAGGTGGGTAAACACTTACCTTTAACATCAAGGATAAAGAAAAGGAACACACCAAAAAAAAAAAAAAGATCTCATCATTTTAACCACAAACTCACAACACAAGATGTAAAACGCTTTGACACAAATAACTTAGAAGGGGAAGAGGACAGGGATGGAATCAGTATAGTCTAAGGAAATAAGAGGCTATCAGAAAATGGACTTATTCAACTATGAGATTTTTTACATGAACCTAAGGGTAACCACTAAACAAATAATTAGAACAGAGACATTTATGATAAACAAGGAGAAAACGAAGAAAACCAACAGAGAAAATTACCTAATCAAATTGCTAGTCCGAAATACATGGGATGAGAAACAAAGGAAATGCAGAAGAACTGGGAAACGTGCAATAAGACGGCAGTATTAAACCCTCATATATCAATAATCACTCTAAATGTAAATGGACTGAATTCTCCAATTAAAAGACACAGAGTGGCAGGATGGATTAAAGAACAAGGCCCAACAATATGCTGCCTCCAGGAAACACATCTCAACTCTAGAGACAACATGGGCTCAGAATGAAAGGATGGAATACAATACTCCAAGCTAAGGGCAAACAAAAGAAAGAAGGTGTTGCCATACTTATATCAGACAAAGTTGACTTCAAGATAAAACTGGTAAAGAGAGATATAGAGGGGCAGTATGTAATGATAAAAGGGACTCTCCACCAAGAAGATATAACACTTATAAACATGTATGTACCCAACACAGGAGCACCAAAGTACATAAAGCAACTATTAACACACCTAAAAGGAGATATCAACAAGAACAACACAGTAATAGTAGGGGACCTCAACACCCCACTTACATCAATGGATAGATCATCCAGACAAAAAGTCAACAAGGAGATAGTGGACTTAAACGAAACACTAGACCAGATGAACTTAAAAGATATATACATGGAGCATTCCACCCCAAAACAGCAGAATATACATTCTTCTCAAGCACACATGGAACATTCTCGAGGATAGACCACATATTGGGAAACAAGGCAAACCTCAACAAATTTAAGAAGATTGAAATCATATCCACTATCTTTTCCAACCATAAAGCCATCAAACTAGAAATCAATTACAAGAAAAAAACTGGAAAAGGAACAAAAATGTGGAGACTAAACAACATGCTACAGAACAAGCAACAGGTTGTTGAAGAAATAAAGGGAAAAATCAGAAAATTTTGGAGACAAATGAGAATGAAAACACACCCTAGCAACTCTTATAGGATGCAGCAAAAGTGCTCCTAAGAGGAAATTTATAGCAATACAGGCCCACATTAACAACAAGAAAAAGCTCAAATAAACAATCTTAAACTACGCCTAACAGAATTAGAAAAAGAAGACAAAGTCCAAACTCAACAGGAGGGAAATAATAAAAATTAGAGCAAAAATAAATGAAACAAAAAAGACTGCAAAGAGGATCAATGAAACAAGGAGCTGGTTCTTTGAGAGAATAAAGAAAATCGACAAACTCTTAGCCAGACTCACAAAAAAAAAAAAAAAAAGAGAGAAGGGTCAAATAAAGAAAATTAGAAATGAAAGAGGAGAAATTACAATGGATACCACAGAAATACAAAAGGCTATAAGAGAATATTATGAAAAACTATATGCCAACAAACTGGACAACCTAGAAGAAATGGATAAATTCTTAGCCTCTTACAACCTTCCAAAACTGAATCAAGAAGAAACAGAGAATCAGAATAGACCAATCACAAGTAAACAGATTGAAACAGTAATAAAAAAACCTCCCCCAAAATAAAAGTCCAGGACCAGACAGCTTCTTGGGAGAATTCTACCAAACATTCACAGACAATTCATTACCTATTCTTCTCAAACTATTCCAAAAAATTGATGAAGACAGAAATATTCCTAACACATTCTACAAGGCCAACATCACCCTTATCTCAAAACCAGACAAGGACAACACAAAGAAGGAAAGTTACAGGCCAATATTGCTGATGAACAAAACGCAAAAATCCTCAACAAAATATTGGCAAACCAAATACAACAATACATTGAAAAGATCATACACCATGATCAAGTGGGATTTATATCAGGGACACAGGGATGGCTCAACATCCACAAATCAGTCAATGTGATATACCATATTAAGAAAAAGTGGAAGAAAAACCACATGATAATCTTCATAGATGCAGAGAAAGCATTTGACAAGATCCAATATCTGTTCATGATAAAAACACTCAATAAAATGGGTATAGGAGGAAAATACCTCAACATATAAAGGACATATATGACAAACCCACAGCCAACATCATACCCAATGGGGAAAAACTGAAAGCCATTCTGCTGAGAACAGGAACAAGACAAGGGTGCCCACTCTCACCACTCTTATTCAATGTAGTACTAGAGGTTTTGACCAGAGCAATTAGGCAGGAAAAAGAAATAAAAGGAATCCAGACAGGCATGGAAGAAATGAAACTCTTGCTCTTTGCAGATGACATGATTTTATATATAGAAAACCCTAAAGAGTCCATTGGAAAACTATTAGAAATAATCAACAACTACAGCAAAGTTGTAGGACACAAAGTCAATGTGCAAAAATAAGTGGCATTTCTATACTCTAATACTGAACTAACAGAACAAGAACTCAAGAATAAAACCCCATTTACAATCACAACAAAAAGAATAAAATATCTAGGAATAAATTTAATCAAGGAGGTAAAAGAGCTATACAAGGAAAACTGTAAGACACTACTAAAAGAAATTAATAATGACATAAAGAAATGGAAAGATATTCCATGTACATGTACTGGAAAAATAAACATAGTTAAAATGGCCATACTAACAAAGCAATCTACAGATTCAATGCGCTCCCAATCAGAATCCCAATGACATTCTTCATAGAAAATTTAGAACAAAGAATCTTAAAATTATTTGGGGCAAAAAAAGACCCTGAATTGCCAAAGCAGTGCTGAGAAACAAGAACAAAGCTGGTAGCATCGCAGTCCCTGACTTCAAAACATATGACAAAGCTATGGTAATCAAAACAGCATACAAAAACAGGCACACAAATCAATGGAACAGAATTGAAATAAAACCACACATCAATGGACAACTAATCTTTGACAAAGGAGCCAAGAACATACAATGGAGAAAGGAAAGCTTCTTCAATAAATGGTGTTGGGAAAACTGGACAGCCACATGCGAAAGAATGAAAGTAGATCATTATCTTTCTCCATACACAAAAATAGACTCAAAATGGATCTAAGACTTGATGACAAGACCTGAAACCATAAAACTTCTGGAAGAAAATATAGGCAGTATACTCTTTGACATCAGCCTTGAAAGGATCTTTACAAATAGGATGTCCACTAAGACAAGGGAAACAAAAGAAAAAATAAACAACTGAGACTTCATCAGACTAAAGAGCTTCTGGAATGCAAAGGAAACCAAGATCAAAACGAAAAAACAACCCACCAACTGGGAGAAAATATCTGCAAATCATATATCTGATAAGCAGTTAAGCTCCATAATATATAAAGAGCTCACATAACTAAACTACAAAAAAATAACCCAATCAAAAAGTGGGCAGAGGATATGAACATTTTTCCAAAGAAGATATATAGTTGGCCAATAGGTACATGAAAAGATGCTCAACATCACTAATCATCAGGGAGATGCAAATCAAAACTACATTTAGATATCATCTTATGCCCAGTAGAATAGCTATAATCACCAAGACAAAGAATAATAAACGTTGGAGAGGTTGTGAAGAAAAGGGAACCCTCATCCATTGCTGGTGGGAATGCAAACTGGTGCAGCCACTTTGGAAAACAGTATGGAGACTTCCCCAAAAATTAAAAATAGAATTACCATATGACCCAGCTATGCCACTACTGGGTATTTATCCAAAGAACTTGAAATCAATGATCCAGAGAGACTTATGCACCCCTATGCTCACTGCAGCATTATTCACAAGAGCTAAGATGTGGAAGCAACCCAAGTGCCCAATGACTGATGAGTGGATAAGGAAGATGTGGTGTGTGTGTGTGTGTGTGTGTGTGTGTGTGTGTATAATGGAATACTACTCAGCCATAAAAAAAGACATAATTGTCCCATTTGCAACCACATGGATGGACCTTGAGGGCATCATGTTAAGTGAAATAAGCCAGAGAGAGAGAAAGACAAACAACATATGATTTCACTCATATGTGGAATATGAACAAATTTATGGACAAAGAGAACAGATTAGTGGTTACCAGGGGGAAGGAGGGGGGAGGGTGGGCACAAGGGGTGCAGGGGCACATTTATATGGTGTTTGACAAAATATTAACGTACAACTGAAATTTCACAGTGTTATAAACTATTTAGACCACAATAAAAAAACTAAAAAATCAAAGAAGTAATGGCCAAAATCTTTTAGAATTTGATGAAAACTATAAAGCCACAGATCCAAGAATCTAAATGAACACCAGTGAAAGAAACATGAAGAAAGCTACACCAAGGCACATCATAGCCAAATTGTATATTAATAATAAAAAGAAAAATCTCAAAAGCAGTCAGAGAGAAGAAAAGACAAAATATGTACAAGGGCACAAGGTAAGAATGACAGCAGACTTCTCATCAGAAACAGTATAAGTGAGAAGACAGTGGAACAACATATTTAAAGCACTGACAGAAAAAAATACTTGTCAACCTAGAATTCTATACCCAGTAAAAGTATCTTTCAAGGTGAAATAAAGACTTTTTCAGATATACAAAAGCTGAAAGAATTAATTACCAGCATGTGTACTACAGTAAAACTTAAAGGAAGTCCTTCAGGTGGAAGGAAAATAATACCAGATAGAAACCTGGGTTTACACAAAGAACCGAAGAGAACTGGAGACGGGAGCTTTGTGGGTAAATTAATAAATCTTTTTTCTTACTATTTAAATCTCTTTAAGAAACAGTTGAGTGTATCCCAGTGGCAGTTTTGCAGAAATAGAAAAACCCATTCTAAAATTCATATGGAAACTCAAGGGATCCCAAATAGCCAGAACAATCTTGAAAAAGGAGAACAAAGTTGGAGGATTCACATTTCCTGATTCCAAAACTTACTACAAAGTTAGAGTAATCAAAATATTGTGGTACTGGCACAAGGACAGACATCATGACTGACGCAACAGAATAGAGTCCAGAAATAAACTCTCACAAATATGGTAATTGATTTTCAATAAAGGTGTCAAGACCATTCAATGGAGAAAGAACAGTTTTTTCAACAAATAGTGCTGGGAAAGCTGGATACCCAGATGCAAAATAATGAAGGTGGACCCTCACTCTATACCATATACATAAAAAAATCAACTCAAAATGGATCAAAACCCTAAAATTAAGAGTTAAAATATAAAACTCTTGGAAATATAGGCAAAAATCTTCATAACTCTAGATTAGGCAATGATTTCTTCAGTATGACACTGAAAGCACAGGCATTAAAAAAGAAAAAACAGATAAGTGAGGCTTCATCAAAATTAAAAACTTTTGCACATCAAAGGACACGATCAACAGAGTGAAGACAACCCACAGAATGGAAGACAATATTTGCAAATCATGTATCTGTTAAGAGTTTAATATCTAGAATTCCTACTCAACAACTCAAACTCAACAACAACAAAACAAGCAATCTAATTAAAAAATGGGCAAAGGATTTCAACAGACATTTCTCTAAAGAAGATATATAAATGGCCAATAAGTACATGTTCATAGTAGCATTATTCGCAATAGCTACAAGGTGGAAACTACCCAAGTCTCCATCAACAGATGAATGAATACAAAAAATGTGGTATATACATACAATGGAATATTATTCCGCCATAAAAAGGAACGAAGTTCTGATACATACTATAACATGGATAAACCTTAAAGACATTCTGCTAAGTAAAAGAAGTAAGACACAAAAGGACAATTACTGTATGTTTCCACTTATATGAGGTACCTAGAATAGGCAGATTCATAGAGATGGAAAGTGGATTAGAGATTACAGGGGCTGAAGGGAGGGGGAATGGAGAGTTACTGCTTAACAGACTGGCTGGAATCTCCACTTCAATGGTGAAGAGAAGTGATGTGAACAGACATTCCTGCCTTTTTCCTCATCTTAGCAGGAAAACATTCAGTCTTTCACCAGTAAATAAAATATTAGCTTGTAGGTTTTTTACAGATGTCCTTTTTCATGTTCTACTCTATTCCTATTTTACTGAAAGTTTCTATCAGGAATGGCTTAGCTTTTGTCTAATGCTTTTTTGGCATCCATTGAGATGACTGTATGATGAGTCACATCAAATATAAGGCAAGAAAAATACATAAAAGGTATCCAGAATGAAAAGGAAGAAGAAAAACTCTCTTTACTCACAGATAAAATGATTAGAGATGTGGAAAATTCTACAGATTCAACCAAAAAGCTATTAGAACTAATAAGTGATTTTGATAAGGTTGCAGGATCTAAAATTGATATACAACAAGCAACTGTAATTCTATACACTAGCAACAAATTATCAGAACTTATAATTTTTAAAATACTACTTATAACAGCATAAAATATATGAAATACTTAGGAATAAATTTGACAAAAAAATGGTACACTGAAAATTATAAAACATTGCTGAGAGAAATTAAAGAAGACCTAAATAAATGAAGATACATATTATTTTCATGGATTAGAAAAGTCAGTATTTTATATGTCAGTTCTCTCCAAATGATGTACAGATTCAATGCAATTCTAATAAAAATACCAGTAGTATTTTTTGTAGAAATCAATCAATTATAAAATAGCCAAAACAGCTATGAAAAGAAGAACATTAGAGGACTTACACTACTTGATCTCAAGATCTATTATGAAGCCAAAGTAATTGTGTGTGGTATTGGTGTAAAGATAGACAAAAGAACAACGGAACAGAATGGAGTCCAGAGATAGACCTATGCACATATGATCAACTGATTTCTGACAAAGATGCAAAGGCAATTCAGTGGAAAAGGGATAGTCTTTTCAACAAATAGTGCCAGAACTACTTGATATCCATATCTCCCTCTACTCCCCAAGGAAAAGAACTTCAATCCATAGTTCATATTTACATAAAATTTAACTCAAACGGATCATAGACCTAAGTACATAATCTAAAAGTGTAATACTTTTGGAAGAAACATAAGAGAAAACAGTGATCTTGGGTTAGGCCAACAGCCAATACTTCTGAGATATGACCCAAAAGCATGACAGATAAAAAAATATCTAAATTGGACTTCATCAAAATTAACACCATCTGCTCTCCTAAAGACAATTGAAAATGCTAATGAAAACTAAGCCACAAACTGGGAGAAAAATCTTTGCAAATTACTTATAAAATAAAGGACTTGTGTCTAGAATATATAAAGAACTCTTAAAATGCAAAAATAACAAAGAACCCAATTTAAAAAATGGGCAAAAGATTTGTAGATACTTCACCAAAAAAGACATATTGGATAGCAAGCACATAAAAAGATGCTAAATCTCATTAGTCATTAGGAAAACACAAATTAAAACCACAATGAGGCGCCATTATATACCAATTAGAATGTCTAAAATTAAAAAAGACTAACCATACCAAGCACTGACAAAGATGTGGAGCCACTAGCTCCACATCTCTCATACACTGCCGGTAGGAATGGAAAATGGTACAACCACTCTGGAAAATACTTTGGCAGTTTCTTAAATGAAACATATACCTACCATATGATTTAGTCATTCTAGTCCTAGGTAGTTACCTAAGACAAATGAGAGCATCTGCCCATAGAAAAACTTGTATACAAATGTTCATAGCAGGTTTATTTGTAATAGCCCCAAACTAGAAAAAAAAATCCAAATGTCTGTCAACAGCTGAATAGATTAAAAAACCCCAAAACCCAACACTATTGAAAGCAGGAGTAGGGGCTTTCGTCAAACCATTCCTTGTTCAGAGCAGACAGCTACTGGAACCTCTGTCATAACGTGACATTTCTCCTTCATAGGATTTCAGAGGATGAGAATGGTAAGCTATTTGTCGGTGGTTTTTACATCAATTTTAAAGCAATCACGACTAGGTCTGGAGAACTGCGATCTCTGATGGAGACTAAATCTCAGTCAGAGACTCAAAAGAAGAGGTGTGCTCAGAACTGAGTGGCTTAGGGTCAGTTACTAAAGGCAACCAACACAAAGTGGGTTCCTCTCAAGACCCAAGAAGACAGCACCGGAATGTAAGGTTAAATGAGACTGCCCAACTTCATTTTCAAAACAGTGAAAACAAGAAACAGAAGAAACAATTTAGTGAGAAATGAGACTACTCATTCTTAGCTTTGACCACTTGATTTTACTAAATGAAAGTGATTATGACGACGACAGTGGTCACATACAGGGTTGAATCAAAGTGCAGATTGACAGTCTTTCCACTGGAGACTTAAAAGGCACATCAGTATTTAGAGTGAGTCAAGTGAAATTTGCAGTGTTTATTTCAGTGACTGACAGGTACTAAGCTCAGGCAATTACCTTGCATGTGGAAATGTTATAGCTGTGATATTGCTCAGTGGCTACTGGAGACTACATTTGTACGTTTGTCCTGTATGTTGGCAGCCGGTTTTAGGTTCCAGGAGGCTAACAATGAATGAAGCACTGGGTCTGTTTGAATATTGCATTTTAGTATAGCTGAATGTTCAAGCATTCTTGTGTGTGTGAGTGAGCTAATCAGAAAGAAAAATATAGCGTATTTTGACCTGTTTTGCTGTGCCTTTTTAAAGTTGTTTTAAAAAAAGCATTTATGCAAAATTTTTAAATATAAATTAAATTATTCTTAAAGGTAGCATTGTCAATATTGCTAGATGGTGGCTGCACAACATTGTGAAGACACCAAATGCCACTGAATGATAGACATTATAATAATTAACGGTGTGTTATGCAAATTCCACTTCTATTAAAAAATATTACTAAAACCAAAAACAAATTGTAAAATTGCTGTATATCCATATAGTGGAATACTACTCAGTAATTAAAAGGAATGAATTATTGATACATGCAACAACATGGATGAATCTCAAAATAATTATGCTGAGTGAAAGAAGCCAGACTAAAGAGTATAAACTGTCTGATTCAATTTTTCATAAAATTTGAGAAAACGCAAACAAATCTATATAGACAGAAAGATCAGTGGTTGCAGAGATTTTAGTAATTAAATTATTTGTAAGCAGACTAATTCATTAGGCACCAGAAAGATGTAAGAATCTGCCTCCACTTCTTCTTTAGTGTTTAGGAGGTGAAGCCTTTTTTTTTTTTTTTTGAATCTCACCTTATGGTGTAATTGGGATAGAACTGGAGTTCACATATTTAAGATCTTATTTATTTTTTTGGTGAGGAAGATTTGCACTGAGTTAACATCCGTTGGCAGTCTTCCTCTTTTTTTGCTTGAGGAAGATTAGCCCTGAGCTAACATCTGTGCCATTCTTCCTCTATTTTGCATGTGGGAGGCCCCCACAGCATGGCTGATGAGTGGAGTAGGTCTGCGCCCAGGATCCGAACAGGCTGCCGAAGCAGAGCATGAGGAACTTTAACCACTTGGCCACAGGGCTGGCCCCCTAAGACCTTATTTTTGAAAATTTCTCAGGCCATGGGATATTTTGATAATCTTGTTTACAGAACAACATATTTAAACAGTATGTCATATTTTTAAAGTATCAGAATTAGACATTTCTCCAAAGAAGATATAAAAATGGCCAGCAAGCACATAAAAATATGTTCGATGTCATCAGTCATCAGGGAAATGCAAATCAAAACACATCCACTAGGATGGCTATTATTTAATTTAAAAAAAAGAGTAGAGAGAGAGAATAACAAGTATTGGCAAAGATATGAAGATATTAGAACCCTTGTGCATTGCTGGTAGGAATGCAAATAGTCCAGACACTGTGAAAACAGTTTGGTGGTTCCTGAAAAAATTCAACAGAATTACCACATGACTCAGCAATCTACTTCTAGGTATATACCCAAAAGAATTGAAAACAGGGACTCAAACAGATATTTGGATACAAATGTTCATTGCAGCATTATTCACAATAGCCAAAAGGTAGAAACAATCCAAATGTCCATCAACAGATGAATGGATAAATAAAATGGTATATCCACACAATGGAATATTATTCAGCCATAAAAATGAATGAAGTACTGATATATGCTCAATGTGAAGGGACCTAAATGAAAGAAGCCAGATACAAAAGTCATATATTGTATGATTCCATTCGTATGAAATATCTAGAAGAGGCAAATCCATAGGGACGGAAAGTGGAACAGTGGTTGCCAGGGGCTGGTAGGGGTCAGAAGGGGTTGGGGAAGTGACTGTTTAATGGGTATGGGGGTGATGAAAATGTTTAGGAACTAGGTAGAGGTAATGGTTGCATAACATTGTGAATGTATAAAATGCCACTGCATTGTACACCTTAAAAAGGTTAACTTTATGTTATGTAAATTTACAAAATGCCACTGCATTGTACATCTTAAAAAGGTTAATTTTATGTTATGTGAATTTTTCCCCCCAAAATGCCAAATGTCAAAATTACAGAGAGGAGTCACATGAGCTGCTGTCTTGATAGCTACATAGCCAAGAACTAAGCAACAGCAAAGCTCTCTAAAGTGGAAAAAGGGAGAGGAATATTTTTATTTTTCTGCACTTGAAGTATAAATGATGAGGGCACTGCTTGAAAAGATGTGTTAAATTGGCCTTCAAATGAAGTGCTGCCTCGTAGTGAAGTGCTCCATGGTATACTGCATCCAGGACATTCATCTTCCAGCCAAACAACTTGAACTCTAGTCCTCATTCCATCCTGATGGCAGAACAGTACAGGGAAAAGGTCATGGGCTTTCAACACAGACAGACTTGAATTCTAGGTCTGCTATTTAATTTCTGTGTCCTTGAGCAAGCTCCTTGACCTCTTTCAACACTGATCAATTTTGAAAAATACCTCCTTGCTAGATTATTGGAAAGATGAAATGAAATGATAAATACATATCACCTAGCGCAGTATCTGGGACTGAAGTGGGCATTTGATAAATGATAAATTTGATAAATTACTATACCTAATAATTATCATCATCATCATCATCATCATCATCATCATTCTAATAATACTAATCCTCTTCCTTCTAATAACTAGATGTGTAACTTCAGGACAAACAGTTAATTTCTCTGAATTTCTTCTAGGGACTGCCCGGGAGAGGACCTGGAGCAAATTACTGTTCATTGATAGCATCATTTTACTATAGGTAAATGGTATGATCATGAGCCTCAGGTCTCTGAAGCATCTTCCCACTGTTCCCTGGCTGACTGCTATACCCCATCCAAGTCACTGTCTATGTACCAGGGCTCTAATAGGTGTCCCAGGGCCAAAAACAAGAACATCAGAGCTCCTACGCACAGATTATGCACCATATGTAATTTAGAAGACAAGCAATACTAAACTATAAAATAAGTTTCAGAAGTCTAACAAAATTCTGATTTTTCTCATGACTATTTTGATTCTTCTGCAATATTAAATTTTAAAAAGGTATCTCTCTCTATTTTTCCTCTCTGTCTTTTTACTTGGTGAACCTACTCTGCTTATTCCATAAGAGCTTAGTTTGTCTTTAGGTAACCACATTCTAAATTGCAGGTTGTAGGGGCTGACAGAGGAGGGGGGCTCTTTAGTATGAAGGCCCAGGAAAAGCCCCTAAGTTTGCTCTACTTTTGGGTGACCCAGGCTGTGAGGATTAAACAGAGGAACACATGGTGGGACAGTGCTCTGAAATGTACTATGGTTCCAGACTGAAAGGAATTATCATTTTGTTAATGGAATCAGGAATGACTTAGAAGGCCACATCCATTCTGTGATAAAAATGAATTCCTTGGCCCAAGGCCTAATTTATCACTGTGGTTTCCATTCTGCAAAAAGCTCTCATTTCCTTGTTAATGAAAGCTATCATTAACTAAGTATTTGCAAAGGAAAATGGAGGAAGTATTAATGAATATCCTCCATCTATATTTTTGTCTAAGACTTTTAATCCTTTAAAGTTTTATATTTCAAAGTTTACAAAGCACTTTCACATGTGATACTCACAATAATTAGGTTGGCTAGGAAGTGACTTTTATCCCCATTTAGAGATGAGGAAACTGAGACTCAGAAAGTTTAAGTGATTTTCCCAGGGTCACACAGCTTGTTAGAACGCAGGCCACATGGGACCTCATCTAGAGCTCTTTCTGCCATTTCACTCCTCTTCAACTACATGCTTATTGTGTTTCTCCTCCTCTAAATTTTCTTTCTTTCAAACATTGCAAATATAATCCTTGAATCAATGTAGGGGATAGTCATGGAACGATTTTCCCAGGAATAAACTGTTTCCACTTGCTGAATAACTGAATAGGAAAAACTAACACATGTTTACTTTATTTCATTACCAATGGACTCTCCATAGAGAAGAGCAAGATGGTAAGGAATGGATATGTACAGCCAGCCTTGTATTGTCCTGTAGAGTTGTCATCATCTATTTACATGCCTCTTTCTCTCTTCAGGCCCTAAATAAATTGAAGAGACTTTTTCTTGTTTATCTCTATATTCCTAGTCCCAACAGTGCCTGGTACTTTGTAGATCCTTAAGAATTGAACAAAGAAGGAGCATTTGGCTCCACAGACGTCTGAATTATAACTTTATATTTGTTAAACGGATTTGCTGTAAAATCATTAATGAGCTGCTAGTGCTCAAAAATAGTGAAATAAGGATTATGGCAAACCTGACACTCAACATTCTTTCAGGTAACATACCTGAAAGACTGAGCCTAAATATTAGACTGACTGTTTTTTAAACTCCAGTTATCGAAAGTTTTAAACAGAGAAATTTCAAGATAGTCCTTTGTAGGACTATGAAAACAGAGAGATGAATTCACAAGCAGCAAGTAATTCCAAGTCCTAACTGAGACTGTCTTGCTTTGCTAGAATGTAAGTCTCTGGAATTTCCGGTGGAGATGTTTAGAAAAGATTCTTTTTCATCTGGATAGAAGTGGTATGTGGGAGTGAGCTGAAAAGCTGGATTTAAGACTGGTTTACTAATTTCTTTAGTGGCAGGATTTCAAACGATGGACTGCCGTCTCAGTGTCTGCTTTAGAGGAAGTGGGCTGACTTGTGAGAGTTTATGTTAAGGCTAAACCAGTCCAGAGAGAAGCTACATATCTGCCTGGTCACCTAGGATGAAACTTGCACATTTTTCAAGCATGATGCCTCAGTTCAGACCCCTGTCGGCTGTTGCTTAAACTATGGCATTAGTCTCTTAATAGGTCTTCCAACTTCTAGTCCCCACCCATAAGACTCACTCATTCATTTACACATTTATAAAACATTTATGCACATCTAGTATGTGTTAGGCTTTGTATTAGGAACTAGAAACAATAAGATGAGTAAGACATAGTTTCCTTCTCTCACCAGTTGTGGGAGATAGATGTATAAGCTTGGAAAGGAAGGCAATATAGATGAGGGTCTATTATTGGTTAGTTATTTTACATATGCTGTTTCTCTTCATCCCTAAAATACTGCAGTGGGGCAAGTATTATTATTTCACTTGACATACGGGGGAACTGAGACTTGAGTTAGCTACATAATTTGCCCGTGGCGTGTAGCTCGTAAGGGACTGAACCAAGTTTTATTCTTAGGTCTATCTGCTTCTGAAGCCTATGCTCTTTTTGCTAAACCACAGGTTCTCAAATTTTAAGATAGGAAACTTGTGAAAACACAGATTCTCTGGCCCATGAGCAGAGATTCTGATTGAGTAGGTCTAGCATGGAAGCTCAAAAATCTGTTTGTAACAAATGTGTGCTCAGTGGACCACACTTTGAAAAGCACTGTACCTGAAAAAGAAAACAAAACATAATAATACAACAACGTAAGTACCATCATAAAGATATGAACAAAGTGATAAGCAAATAGCCTAGCTATCCACACTGGTTTCCTAAATTACAATCTAACCATGTCAATTTCCTACTTAAAAGAAGTGTTGAATACTCACTGTCCACACTTTACAGTTCAAACTCTATAGCACAGCAGTGAAGTGCTTTCAAGAAGTGGCCCTAATGCACATTCTCAACCTCCTCTCTCCTCCCTTCCCTGTACCAACACCTCCTTCTTGCCTTACTGAAATGCTTCTCATTTCCCACATGTCCCAAGCCATTTCACATATCCAAGCTGGTATATTTCCACATTTTTTCAATATATTTCCTCTTTAATCCAAATTATTACTTCCTATTTATTCTTCCAAACTCAGTTTATATAATAATACAGAAAGTATTTCCTAAGTACTTACTAGATGCCAGCTACCAATTTAGGCACTTTACATGTATCAACGGATTTAATCCTATCAAGTAACTACTAATTGAGGAAACTGAGGTACAAAGAGATTAAGAGATTTTTCTCAAGGTTATACAGCTGTTAAGTGGCAGAGCTAGGATTCAAATTCATGAGCATGAGGTACTCTCAGGCAAGGACTTCCAGTTACCCAGGACCTAATTCAAACCACATCTCTCTTCAGACTCCTCTAGTCTACTCTCATCTCTCAACCTTCTGAACTAACTTCTTTCCATTCCACTCGTATGTGGACTATGTCTCATTGTTTTGAAACTTACTGTTCTTTAATTGCTTCATGTACTGAGGTTTCATTTTTAGAGATAAGCGGCAAGCTCTCTCAGGCCAGAAACCACATCACCCAGTACAGCTTGGCACATGGCAGGCATTGAAAGAATTTTTGTTGCACTGAAATGCAGAGCAAGCATTTTACCAGCTAAACTGTTTCAGTGGTTAAAGAGAAAGATCATAATGGGGAATGGGTGGTTCTTCCAAAGTGGAATGGGGTGGGGGGAGTGAGTGGGCAGCCATTTGTTAGACAGTTCCTTTCTTGACAGAAGGCTGTCATTTTGAGAAGCAAATATGAAAGGGCTCTTAAGCATATGAAGGATTGTTCTCCATGGTTGGCTGGTCTAGACTTTCAAAGTGAAATTCTCTAGTTCAGCCTCCAAGTAAACAGTAATTAGATAGCTACAGCTATACACTTAAATTGGTATTTGGATTTAAAAGCTGGATAGAAGGTTTCACCTCCTTCCCAAATAAGAGATGTTCACAAACACTCTGGGTTGGTTGCAAAGGTGAATCTTTCTATTGCTTTGCATGAATAAACTAGTTCAAGACTACAACGTGTATATTCTTTGTCTCAATTACACCTGGAATATATGCAGTGAATAGATCCCATAGGTTGTATTCTTTGCACTTTACATAGTTATTCTAGTTCATCTTTTCCTCATGGTCAACCCTTTACAACTGCTAAATTAGTATAATCAAATATATACATATGCATTTAAGAGCTTTATGAAAAAGAGTTTAAGGAAGCATTTTTCTAGCAAAAGTATATAGGATAATTTTTTAAAAGGAAAACGTGTAAATTGGTGCAGCCACTATGGAAAACAGTATGGAGTTTCCTCAAATAATTAAAAACAGAACTACCATATGATCAAGCAATTGCACTTCTGGGTATTTATCTGAAGAAAATGAAAACACTAACTCGAAAAGATATGTGCACCCTCATGTTCACTGCAGCATTTTTTATAATAGGCAAGATATGGAAACAATCTAAGTGTCCATCGATGGATGAATGGATAAAGAAAATGTGGTGTATATATATAAATGGAATAGCATTCAGCCATAACAAAGAATGAAATCTTGCCATTTGCAACAACATGGATGGACCCTGAAGGCATCATGCTAAGTGAAATAAGTCAGATAGAGAAAGACAAATACCATATGATCTCACTTATATGTGGAATCCAAAAAAAAAAAAAGCAAGCTCATAGATACAGAGAACAGACTGGTGGCTGCCAGAGGCAGAAGGTGGGGGTTGGTTAAATGGGTGAAGGGAATCAAAAGGTACAAACTTCCACTTATAAAATAAATAAGTCGTGGGGATGGAATGTATAGCATGGAAACTATAGTTAATAATACTGTATTGCATATTTGAAAGTTGCCAAGAGAGTAGATCTTAAAAGTTCTCATCACAAGAAAGAAAATCCGTAACTATCTATGGTGATAGATGTTAACTGGATTTATTGTAGTGATCATTTCATAATAGACAAAAATATGAATAATTATGTTGTACACCTGAAACTAATATAATATGTCAATTATCCCTCAATTAAAAAAAGAAACTGTTATTTAAAAACAAAAAGCTAGAATTCAAAATCACTTGAAAATACTCCCCAACTCCCACACACCTACTGTATATCCCACGACAAGAGAAATGTTTAATTTCAATTAAGAAAATATAACACTAAAAGGAGAGAAAATAACAATCAACAGAAAGGCCTGAGTCTATAAGTTACCTTGGGCAAATAACTTATACAGCACTCAGTTCCCTCAACTGTAGAAGGAAGTTAAGTTTAAATGATTTCTAAATTTCCTTTCAGCTCAGCCTAGAGTAAAATAACAACAAAAGATAATATTTATCTATATACTGCTTACTAAATACTAGGCACTAGTGCATACTTTACATGTATTATCTTCTTTAACCTTCAGAACATGCGTATCAGGTAGGTACTATTACTACCCCCATTTTATACAAGAGTAAACTAGAAACTGACTCACTTGGTCAGGGGCCCAGGAACAGGCATTTTAAACAAGGTCTGCAGGTGATTGTGATGCTTGTAACCACTGCACCACACTTTCGAGAACCACTACTCCAATGGCTGCAGTCTATACTGGTGAAGTTAGTGCATTCCCAACTGCTGTGCATAAAATAAAATTTTTTTTCCAGTTATTATCTGACTTGGGAAAGTCATTTAATGCTCTGTGCCACAGTTTCCTCTTTCATAAAATAAATATAATAACACCTGTATTGAAGAATTTACTGTAGGATGCAAATGGCCCAGTCCTACGCCCAAGAGTAGGGATTACATAAACGTTAGCTATTATCAGAGGCATCCAAATAAAGCTAGTAATACAAATAAAAGCACAATAAAATTTTGCTAAAGCCCATTTTAAAGTCAGTTCCATGGACTGTTTATTTTCCTTGCTTTTAATCTTATTTTTTAAGTAACATACAGTAAAAGGGATTTTTTGAGTGTATAGTTCTATGAATTTTAACACATGTATAGATTCATGTAACCACCACCAAAATAGGATACAGAACAATCCCATTATTCCAAAAAAATCTCTGGAGCTATCCCTTTGTAGTGATATGCTCTCCTGAGTCCTAACTCCTAGCACACACTGACTGGTTCTTCATCCCTACAGTTTTGTCTTTTCAAAAATATACAATGGAACTACACATGGTATGTAAGCTTAGAGACTGACTGGTTTTACTAAGCATAATGCCTTTTGTTACATCCAAGTTGTTGTACGTATCAATAGTTTGCTCTTTTTTATTGCTGAGTAGTATTCCATTGCATGGATGTAACACAGTATATTTATCCATTCACCCACTGAAGGGCAATGAAAGACATTAGAGTTGTTTCCAGCTTTGGTAATTATGACTAGAGCTTTTACGAACATACATGTAGAGGTTTTTGTGTGAATATAAGTTTTCATTTTTCTAGGGCTAATAAATACCTAGGAATGAGACTGCTGAGTTGTGTGTTTGGTATACACTTAATTTTCTGAGAAACTGTCACACAGTTTTCAGAGTGCCTGAACCATTTTTTATTCCCATCAGCAGTGAATGAGAGTTCCAGCTGTTCTCCATCAGGCACCTTAGCGTTCTCTCTTCTAACTTAAGGGTACATAAGCATCCTTTGTTCCAGTCGCCAAAGCTGTGCAAAGCTGTGATGAGCATTTTAGCACAGAAGCAGTGAATTACTTCAATAAAATGATAGTGCACAGCTAAGAATTCCAAAAGTATTCTTACTTTAAATAGTAAGAACAGTTCTCCTGCTAAAATAGTTCTCCCTGCTAAAATTTTCTCTAGGATGTTTTCCTATATATGTTCAGAGAGTAAAACACACACACACCTCTAACAACAACAAAAATTCAGAAGTGTGGAGTGTGGAGAAACATTTCTTCTTTGCCGTGACTAACTTTGGTGTGCTTTATGGTAAAAATGGTCTGCAAAGACAAGATGATTATAACAGGAAATGGGAGGTATATATGGCTATTGTTGATATGAAATATCTAATCTGAAATTAAATCTTTCCTCCTAATTAACCAAGTAGTCCCCATTTAATTATATGTGTCTCCTTTGCCTGATGATGTGGTTTTCCAATCCAGCCATCTACTGGAAAAGTACCCTTCTTTCTTGCAGGAGACTCTTCTCCACAAGTCTACCTACTACAATGTTGCTAATTTTTTGGTTTCAGATTAAAAGCATTTCCCCTGATGAGGCCTTTATTTCTAACTCTGATAGGCAGATTTAACATCCTACATATATCTCCATCATGGAAATTATATCATTATACTGGAATCCTTTGTTTGCATGTCACTGAACAGCTAAAGGACTGTGTCATCCTTATATCTACTAGTGCTTAGCACAATGCGGGCATATAGAAGGTCCTTAATAAAATTGTGTTGGTTTAGGGGCCACAGAAACGAATTAATGGTGGTTTACCTGGTGAATGCCTACGTATCATCTTTTAAGACTCAAATGTTTACTCCTCTAAGGTATCTTTTTTGTGTCACCTCTGTACTTTGTACTTATTGCCATTGCTGTGTTTCCTACTATACTGCAATTACCTGTTTGCTGGCATGATAGATAGTTGGATAGGGTAACTGGAGTTAAGGCAAATTTGTAACTAGAAGAAAAGTGCCAAAGAATTCTCAGGATCCCCTATGAGAGGCATAAAAATCAGAGAAAAGTGATTTGGAAAGTCAAAAAAATACTAATGATAAGCAATTGAATCTCTTCTCTGTTATTTTTCCATACAAATTCTCTGCTTTATATAAACTGGACCAACATGACCAACTTCCTTACACTATTATTTTGGTCATACTTTCTCCACATTGTAATGCTCTCTTCTCTTACCTCGGCACATGCAAATTATTTTGTCCTTTCCAGCATCATCAGATCAAATCGTACCTCTTCAGAGGTCTCTCTTGACTATAAGGATTGCTCCTTCTGAATTGTTCTAGGTTATATAACTATTTTCGTAAGGATATGCTTTAGCTTTCTAACTGTAAATAGTAAGTTCCTTAAAGAAAAGTACTGCCCCTCACACTTTTCTTTTAAAAACCTCCTCAGAGGGGCTGGCCCCGTGGCCAAGTGGTTAAGTTCGTGCACTCTGCTTCGGGGGTCCAGGGTTTCACAGGTTCGGATCCTGGGCGCGGACATGGTCCTGCTCATCAAGCCATGCTGAGGCAGTATCCCACACACCACAACTAGAAGGACTCACAATTAAAAATATACAACTATGTACCGGGGGGCTTTGGGGAGAAAAAGGAAAAAGAAAATCTTTAAAACAAAACAAAACGAAACCCTCCCCAGAAACAACCAGTGGTAGGCCCTCTGGTAGCAAACAAATGAAAAGTCAAGGTAGAATGCACATGTACTTTCAGCTCCCAAATTCCTCCTCACAAACATAGCCATGTATTGCCTAGTGGGAAAGAAAAATTCATCACACTTATGACTGTCTCCAAAGATAGGGATTTAGGTAGTGTAACATTTAAGACACGAAAAGTTTCTTCTGAATCTTTTTAAAGGATTTGCCTTAAGAGAGCTTCAGTTAACAACTTCTTTAGGTGGTATCTGTCAGGTTTATGACATTGGGAAGGTCTCAATAGCCACTTGAAAAGACTTTAGAAGAAGAAGAAGCTTTTAACTTTTATTTGGAGAACACTAAGAGAGCTACTTTTAAAATAATGGTACACAAAAGAAAATAGAATAACTAGATATATTTACCCCAGAACTAGCTAATATTGCATAACTAGAAAAATAACATACTTTGTTAGACTCTACTGTCACTAAAAACAAAAAGCGGACAGGTTGGGCCAGATATTTAACAATGAGTGCCTTTACAGTAATAAATGTTGACAGCCCAAATCAAAAAAGAATGCATTACTGAGATATCATCAATGGTGTTCTGTCTTTACAAGGCAGCTCAACCCAGTCTAAGCTTGTCAAAAAGTGTTACTGTAATCCATGAAGAAGTCTCCACCTCAGGCAAAGAAAGGAAAAATGTGGAGAGCTGGCTCTGAACAGGTGTGTTGAACTGTAATGCCAATGTTGTCATAAATCTCTTTATATTAGTTTCATATATGACAAATTATTAACTTCTACTCTGAGGTGTCAAGCATGGATGAACAGATCTATCAGCAGACACTTTAAGAGCAACAAATGTAAAGAAACAGGGTGTGGATATAACTTTTTAACAGTGAGCATTATTCCATGCACATGAGTAGACAGTTATGACAAACCTTCTTATTCTACTCAAGCGAATATGATATTTAGGATCTGGGAATGTCTGACCTACTCTTCAGGTCAGCCCACTTCAGATTCTACCTAATCTTGGTAAGAGCGCTGCTTCGTTTATCCCATGAATCTTTAATGTAAATATAACTCAGCTTTACAAGGGATCATGATGTATGAAAAGCACATAAGTGTGTATTCTGGTTTTGACACAGTTGTGTGACTTTGGGCAAATTATTTAATTTCCATAAGCCTCAGTTTCCTCCTCAAAATGGGGTAATAACTATCTCCTAAGACTATCATAAAAACTAAAAGAGATTATTCACAGAAAGTATCTAACATAGTGCTTGACACCAGCAGAAACTCAACATATGCTTGTTCCCTTCTTTAAGATACTTCAATTGACATCCTTGCTTCCCTAAGAGGTAAAAGTTGGGAATTTAATACAGAGTAATAAACTGCTCAGGATTAAAGCTCATGATGGCAGTGCTTGAATCTTTCCCACTTTATGTCAGTTCCCAGTAGTATCCAGAACCACTGAGCCCAAGAATCAACAATACATATTGCCAGCCCACAGCAAACTCTCACTTCTCTGCACTCAAAAGTAATAAACATCCATGCGTATTGTATGTGTTTTCTTTTTTTCACTATGGAAAAATATACATAATATACAATTTACTATTTGAAGTATACAATTTAGTGGCATTAAGTACATTCACAATGTTGTGCAAACCATCACTGCTATCTACTTCCTTAACTTTTTCATCACCCCAAACAGAAACTCTATACCCATTAAACAACAATACCCTAACCCACCCTATACTTCCAGTCCTTGATAAGCTCTAATCTACTTTCTCTTCTTATGAATTTGCCTATTCAAGATATGTCATATAGGTGGAATCAAAGAATATTTGCCCTTGTGTCTGGCATTTTTCATTTCAAGGTCTTCAAGGCTTATCCACGTTGCAGCATGTATCAGTACTTCAATCTTTATTATTACTGAATAAAATTCCTTGCATTGAGATACCACATTTTGTTTACCCATTCACCTGTTGATGGACATTTCAATTATTTCCTCCTTTTGGCTATTGTGAATAACGCTGAGATGAACATTGGTGTACAAGTATCCGAGTCCCTGTTTTCAACTCTTTTTGGGTATATACCTAAGAGATTGCTGGGTTAGGTGGTAATTCTATATTAAATTTTTTGAGGAACTGCCAAACTGTTTTCCACAGCATCTGTACCATTTTACATTCTAACCAGCAATGTACAAGGGTTCTAATTTCTCCACATCCTTGCCAATACTTGTTATTCTTTGTCTTTTCAATAATAGTCATTCTAGCAGGTGTGAAGTGGTATCTCATTGTGGTTTTGATTTGCATTTCCCTAATGACTAATGATGTTGAGCATCTTTTCACATGCCTGTTGGCCATTTGTATGTCTTCTTTGGAGAAATGTCTACTCAAGTCTTTTGTTCATTTTTGAATTGTGTTGTTTGGCTTTTTATTATTGAGTTGTGGGAGTTCTTCATATATTCTGGACATTAAACCCTTATCATATATGCTTTGCAAATATTTTCTTCCATTCTGTGGGTTGTCTTTTCACTCTCTTAGTAGTGTCCTTTGATGCATAAAAGTTTTTAATTTTTATGAAATCCAATTTATCTACTTTTTCTTTCATTGTCTGTGCTTTTCGTGTCATATTTAAGAAACCACTGCCAAATCCAAGGTCATGAAGATTTTCCCCTAAGTTTTATTCCAAGAGTTTTACAGTTTTAGCTCTTAAACTTAGGTCTTTGATCCATTTTGAGTTTTTATATATGGTGTTAGCTAAGAGTTCCATTTCACTCTTTTGCATCTGGGTATCCAGTTTTCCCAGCACCATTTGTTGAAGAGACTCTTCCTTCCCTATTGAATAGTCTTGGCATCCTTGTTGAAAACCAACTGACCATACATATGAAGGTATATTTCTGGGTTCTCTTTTCTATTCTTTTGGTCTATATTTCTTTCTCTTTTTTTTGAGGAAGATTAGCCCTGAGCTAACATCTGCCACCATCCTCCTTTTGGCTGAGGAAGACTGGTCCTGAGGCAACATCCGTGCCCATCTTCCTCCACCCTACATGTGGGATGCCTACCACAGCATGGTTTTACAAGCAGTGCGTAGGTTCGTACCTGGGATCCAAACCAGCGAACCCCACGCCACCTAAGCAGAACGTGCAAACTCAATCGCTGTGCCACCAGGCCAGCCCCCGGTCTATATTTCTGTCCCTATGCTTGTACCAACGCTGTTTTGATACTGTATGTTTGTAGTAAGTTTTGAAATTGAGAAGGGTGAATCCTCCAACTTTGTTTTTCTTTTTCAAGATTGTTTTGGCTATTTGGTGTTCCTTGAAATTTCATATGAATTTTAGAAAGAGTTTTTCTATTTCTGAAACACCCTTAGGATTTTGATAAGGACTGCATTGCATCTGTAGAACGCTTTGGATAATGTTGTCATCTAAACATGATGAAGTCTTCCAATCCCATGAACAGGGAGGTACTTTCATTTATTTAGGTCGTCTTAATTTCTTTCAGCAATATTTTGTGGTTTTCAGTATACAAGGCTTGGGTATCCTTAGTTAATTTTATTATTCTTGATGCTACTGTAAATGGAATTGTCTTCTAAATTTCCTTTTCAAATTCTTCATTGCTAGTGTATAGAAATATAGCTGATTTTTATTTTATATCCTGCAACTGCCAAATTTATCAGCTCTAACACTTTCTTTGTGTGGAATCTTTAGAGTTTTCTACATATATGATCATGTCATCTGTAAATAAAGATAATTTCACTTCTTCCTTTCTAATTTGGATGCTCATTTATTTTTCTTGCCTAATTGCTCTGTATAGAACTTCCACTACTATGCTGAACAGCAGTGGTGAAAGCAGGTATCTTGTCTTGTTCTTGATTTAGGAGAAAAGCTTTCCAGTGTTTTACCATTGAGTATAAATGTTAGTTGTGAGTTTCTCATATATGGTCTTTATTATGTTGAGGAAGTTTCCTTCTATTCCTAGTTTATTGTGTGTTTTTCATAAAAGTGTGTTGGATTTTGTCAAAATACTTTTTCTTCATCGAGTCTCATTAATATCACATTTACAGATTATGTTGTCTAATAATATGAATGCACGATATTTGAATGCATAGTCCCAGTTCATTCTTTCATCTTATTTTGTGTTCCCCATAATTCACTGGTAAAAAAATGGACCTTAATACTGAGCACATGATATTGGCCTATGTGCAAACCACCAATTTTAGGAAGATATCTAAGATCATAATTTTTAGATAAGAAAAATAAGCCATAATATTTAATTAATACTAATAAAAGTTATTTTAATCATTTAGAAGGTAATTGATTTTGTTTGCAATATTTCACCAAGGCTATTTATATCCAGTTTGATGACTCCTAATTTCAGCTATAGGACAGCTTTTATATCCCATTTCTTTTCTTTATTTCCAATAACTTAGAAATTCCAATTAGAGATTATTAAGAATAGAAGCAAATGCTTGTTGGCTCTTTTAGTTACGTCTAAATATTTTGATCAAACAAAGACTCAAATTATGGAGAGATTTCTCAGACAGGGCTACTTTAAGCTCTGTCAGTCTTAAGTCAATGAGTTTATCACACTCAAAAGATGAAAAATTGACTCTCTAACCCTGGCAGACAGTGGTAAGTAGATTCCTAATTCGTTCCTTGGTTGCATTTGCTCTAAGAAGTATGTCTTTATGTTCTGTTGAAGCTTTTGTTTGGGGATTTGAAATATCCTCTATTACGTATAATCAATTTCTTTCACTGAAGAATGAAGAAAATTATCAAGTTTATGGAAAGAATCAAACTCTTGATGATTAAAGCCATGTGTAGCACAGTTCATTTTTTCTTAAGATAACTTGATATTTTGTTGTCAAAATTTAAAACTACAATATTTTTAGCCCTAAAAAATATTTTTAGGATACACAAGAGTAGATTGATGAGATAGAAAATTTGAACAAAAAGCCCTTGCACTTTTACCTTTATTATGTGTCATAAGTTTTTATCTCATGTCTCATTACAAAAACTTATGCTCACACCTTTCTTATAGATCAGATGATCTCAAACTTTAGTGTGCAGCAGAGCCAACTGGAGGGCTTGTTAAAAGACAGAGTGCTGGGTCCCATCGTCATCATTCTGATTCAGCAGGTCTCGGGTGGGGCCTGAGAAACTGTATTTCTAACAAGTTCTCAGGTGACATTTACTCTGAGACCACTGACTTAGATAACCAGTATATTTATCTGAGGACTATCTTATATCCCTTTTCACTATTTTAAACAGTCTATTAGAAAGATGTCTACTTGAAGCTGTGTAAGATATTAGCAATTTTCACTGTTTTACTCAATACTATATCAAGATTTGTGGGACATATTATTAATGACCAGCCATTCATTTTAGTGTTGGTCTGGTGGTTAAGATTGGTGCCCTCACCGCTGCAGCCTGGGTTTGTTTTCCTCAGGGAACCACATCACCTGTCTGTTGGTTGTCATACTGTGGCGGCTGCATGTCGCTGTGATGATAAAAGCTATGCCACCAGTATTTCAAATACCAGTAGAGTCACCCCTGGTGGACAGGCTTCAGTAGAGGTTCCAGGCTAAGACAGACTAGGAAGAAGAACCTGGCCACCCACTTCTGAAAAAACTGGCCACGAAAACCCTATGAAGAGCAGCAGAGCACTGTCTGATAAAGGGCTGGAAGGTGAGAGGATGGAGCAAAAAGACTAGGCAGGGTTCCACTCTGCTGTCCACAGGGGCGCTAGGAGTTGGAATCAACTTGATGGCACTAACAACAAATTCATTTTAGTAAATTAGTGTGTGTGCATTGACATTCAGCTGCAATGCTTGTCTTTTGAATAGCCATGATCTTCCTTGCTGAACTTACAGTTAGGTTTTTTTTCTTAAACAGGTTTATTAAGGTGCAATTCACATATAGAATTTACACTTTTAAAGTATATAATTCAATGGTTTTTGATATACTTATAGACATGTGCACATCACCACAGTCAATTTTAGAACATTTTCATCACCTCACAAATCCCCCACATACCCTTTAGCCATCACTCTTCTATCCTACAAACCCACTAACTCCCCCCACCCAACCCTAAGCTACCACTATTCTTTCTGTCTCTATTAATTTCTCTATTCTGAACTTTCACATGAGTGGAATCATATAATATGTGGGGTTTGTGACTACCTTATTTCACCTAGCATGTTTTTGAGATTTATCTAGTATTGTAGCATGTAACAGAACTTCATTCCTTTTATGGCTGAATAATATGCTCTTGTATGTATACACCACATTTTGCTTGTCCCATTCATCCCTTGATGGACATTTGGGTTGTTTCTACCTTTTGGCTATTATTGAATAATGTTGCTATAAACATTCATGTACAAATTTTTGTACGGACATATCTTTTCACTTCTTTTAGATATACAACTAAGAGTGAAATTGCTGGATCATACGGTAATCATGTTTAATCACTCAAGGAACTGCCAGACTATTTTCTAAAGCAGTTGTACCAACTTATATTCCCACCAGCAGTGTATGAGGATTCAGATTGCTCCATATCCTCACCAACACTTGTTATCTGACTTTTCGATTCTGGCCATTGTAGTTGGACTGAAATTGTATCTCACTGTGGTTTTGATTTGCATTTGCCTGGTGACTAATGATGTGGAACATCTTTGTGCCTGCTTATGGCCATTTGTATATCTTCCTTGGAAAAATGTCTATTCGTATCCTTTGCCCATTTTTTAATGGGGGTAAGCTGTCTTGTTATTATTACCTTGTAAGAGTTCTTTATATATTCTAGATACAAGTTCCTTATCAGAGACAGGATTTGCAAAGATTTTCTCCCAGTCTCTGGGTTGTCTTTTCACTTTCCGGATGGTGTCCTTTGAAGTATAGTTAATTTGTCATCAGTACTTATTCTACCTCATCTTAAAACCTCTCTTGTAATATACAGTTCTCATTAATAAAGGGAATGAAGAGCCATGACTACTTCTACCTCATATACATACATATAGCAATATGCCAAGAACTAATTCTTACCTTGCACACATTAGTAGTTTTATCTAAATGTAAAGCAGTATACTGCGTACAATGTTGTCATTGCTCTTCCACAGACCATGCTATTGCCACTGCATGCCATCCAACAGTGCCATTTGATCAAGTACTTTCTAGGGAACTCACTCTGCTGTCTCATTTTTTAATTGTTAACGTTGTAGCTGTATTTAAAAGTTTGTTGGCAGTAGTAGGATTTGCATCCTTTCTACCTCAAGGAGTGAAATTTGTAAACAATTTCTCCTCTGTGATTTGGTCACTGCTCTGCCTTAAACAATAAGAGTTTTATTTTTATTTTTAGTGGTAAGCATTATTTTTCTATTGTTATGAATAAAATCTATTGGTTTAATAGAGAGGTAGGTCATTGGGCTTTACTTAATAAGGAAATGAAAACTTTGAAGGCTTCATTCTTTTATGAAAAACTTAATAACAGAGAAACACTGGCAGTAGGGGTAAATGGATTGCTTCTCCTACACAATCAGTTTTCATATATTCACTTCAGAATCAAAATTTTCTTTCATGGCAGCTACAGCATCACAATCAGAGTCAGATGCCTTGGTATCCTCTATCCTAGCACTAGAGTTCTCTGAATTATGTTTACACTCATGCTGAACCAGTTTGAACTATGTTATACTGATTTACAGCATTTATTAGACTATTTTCATCATTACTTTTATGCTTCAATGAACTACATTTGAGCCATGATCAATTTTGGGAAACTAAGAATATAATATGACTAAAGTAAGCAAGGAAAAATGAATGTAAAACTAACAATAACATGTGAATGATATGAGAGTTCAGAAGCCAAAGTCAACTTCCCCAGTTAAATGAATGTTTGTCAACACAAAACAACCAATGCAATCCTTGTCATACAAGTGGAGTCTAATAAATTGTAACAGATGTGATAATGAAATGGGATTTGGAAAGATATCATAATTTATTTTACAATTCAAAATGTGAAATAAATGTGAACAAAACTGATTACATTGCTTATTCACACCTAACTGCCTGGAATCCTTGGTAGACAACTGAGTACTCTTTTAGATTAGGAATCGCACTGACAAACACCGCCCTAGAGACCAGACCTAAGCCTTGCATATAGCAGGAACCTGAAGAGTGACTTATTATCTTCATTCTCACTTGTTCTACCTGCCTTATAGCTTGCATTGGGCGTATGCAAAAGCCCTTCTGTGTGCTCCATGTCAAGCTGCCTAAACATTATGTCTAGCTCACCTTGGCTAGGTATTCCCAAGGCTTCATCCAGTTACCTAATCACTTCATAGACTTTATTGGAACTGCTGGGTTGTAAGTGTAAGGACCCTGTCTATCTTGCTCACAGGTGTGTTATTGGTGCCCTACATAGTATCTGGTACATAGGAAAAGATCGGTAACTATTTCTGAAATGAATATAGAAATCCAGATGAGAGACATTATTATCTTCTGTGATCTAGGTCTAACTATGGAGAAAAATCACTGGATAAAAAAAGTCCTTTTTAAATATTTATGCGCCCAATATAGGAGAACCTAAATATATAAAGCAAATATTAAGGGACCTAAAGGGAGAAAGAGACAGCAATACAATAATAGTAGGGAACTTTAATACCACACTTTCATTAATGGATAGATCATCCAGATATAAAATCAATAAGGAAACATTTGACTTAACTGACATATACAGAATATTCCATCTAAAAGCAACAGAATACATATTCTTCTTAAGTGCACCTAGAACATTCTCCAGGATACATCACGTTAGGCCACAAAACAAATCTTAATAAATTTAAGAAGACTGAAATAATATGAAGCATCTTTTTCAACCAAAATGGTAGGAAACTAGAAATCAATCACAAGAACAAAACTGAAAAATTCACAAATATGTGGAGATTAAACAATATGTTAATAAACAATCAATGGGTCAAAGAAGAAATCAAAAGAGAAATCACAAAATATCTTGAGACAAATAAAAATGGAAATACAATATACCAAAACTTATGGGATGCAGCAAAAGCAGTTCTAAGAGGGAAGTTCATAGCAAGAAAGACCTCAAATAAACAACCTAACTTTACATTTTAAGGATCTAGAAAAAGAAGACAGAACAAAGCCCAAAGTTAGCAGAAGGAAGGAAATAACAAAGATCAGAGCAGAAATAAATGAAACACAGACTAAAAGGACAACAGAAAAGATCAATGAAGCTAAGAGCTGGTTTGTTTTCCTTCTTCTCCCCAAAGCACCCCAGTTCATAGTTGTATATTTTAGTATGGGTCATTCTAGTTGTGGCATGTGGGACGCTGCCTCAGCATGGCCTGATGAGCAGTGCTAGGTCTGTGCCCAGGATCTGCACTGGTGAAACCCTGGGCCGCTGAAGCAGAGCATGTGAACTTAACCACTCAGCCACAGGGCTAGCCGTAAGAGCTGTTTTTTTTAAAAGATAAAATTTGACAAACTGTTAGTTAGACTCGCCAAGAAAAAAGAAAGGACTCGAAATCAGAAATGAAAGAGGAGACATTACAACTGATACCACAGAAATACAAAGGATCATAAGAGACCACTACGAACAATTATAACCAACAAATGAGATCACCTAGAAGAAATGGATAAATTCCAGAAACATACAATCTATCAAGACTGAATCATGAAGAAAGAGAAAATCTGAACAAACCAATTACTAGTAAGAAGACTGAATCAATAACCAAAAGTTAAGAACAAACAAAAAAAAAACAACACAAAAGTCCAAGACCAGATGGCCTTACTGGAGAAGTCTACCAACATTTAAAGAAGAATTAACACCAATCCTTCTCAGACTCTTCCAAAAAACAGAAGAGGGAACACTTTCAAACTCTTTTTATAAGGCTAGCACTATCTTGATAGCAAAACTAGACAAGGATGCTACCAGAAAAGTAAAGTACAGGCCAATATCCCTGATGAACATAAATGGAGAAATCCTCAACATAGTATCAGCAATTCAAATTCAAAAATACTTTAAAAGGAACATACACCATGATCATGAGGGATTTATTCCAGGGATGCAAAGATGGTTCAATATTTTCAAATCAATGCGATTTGTACACCAGCGTACACCACATTAACAAAATGAAGGATAAAAATCATATAATCATCTAAACAGATGCAGAAAAAGCATTTGACAAAATTCAACATCTATTTAAGATAAAAACTCTCAGCAAACTGGGTGTAGAGGAATGTACCTGAACATAATAAAGACCATATATGACAAGCCCACAGCTGGCATCATACTCAATGGTGAAAAGCTGAAAGCTTTTCCTCTAAGATCAAGAATAAGACAATGATGCCTACTCATGCCACTTTTATTCAACATAGTATTGGAAGTCCTAAGCCAGAGCAGTTAGGCAAGAAAAAGAAATAAAAGGCATCCAAATTAGAAAAGAAGAAGTAAAACTGTCGCTATTTGCAGGTGACATGATATTATATATAGAAAACCCTAAAAACTCCACCAAAAAACTGTTAGAACTAATCAACGAATTCAGAAAAATTGTAGGATATAAAGTCAATATACAAAAACCGGTTACATTTCTATACACTAATAAGAAACTATCAGAAAGAGAAATTAATAAACCAATCCCACTTACGATTTTATCAAATGAATAAAATACCTAGGAATAAATTTAATTACAAAAGTGAAACATCTGTATACTGAAAACTGTAAGACACTGATGAAAAAAACTGAAGAAGACATAAACAAATGGAAAGATATTCTGTGCTCACAGATTGGAAGAATTAATATTGTTAAAATATCTGTACTACACAAAGCAATCTACAGATTCAATGCAATCCCTATCAAAATTCCAATGGCATTTTTCACTGAAATAGAACAATTGTAAAATTTGTATGAAACAACAAAAGATCGTGAATAGCCAAAGCAATCATACAGAAAGAAGAATAAAGCTAGAGGCATCACTTTTCCTGATTTCAAACTACATTACAAAACTATAGTAATCAAAACTGTATGGTATCAGCATAAAAAGGGAGACATAGATCAATGAAATAGAATAGAGAACCCAGAAATAAACTCACATTTATATGGTGAACTAATTTACGACAAAGAAGCTAAGAATATACAACGGGGAAAGGACAGTCTCTTCAATAAACGGTGCTGGGAAAATTGGACAGCCACATGCAAAAGGATGAAACTGAACCATTATCTTGCACCATACACAAAAATCAGTTCACAATGGATTAAAGACTTGAATGTAAAACCTGAAACCATAAAACTCCGAGAAGAAAACATAGGCGGTATGCCCCTTAACATCAGGCTTAGTGATAATTTTTTGGATCTGACACCAAAAGTAAATATAACAAAAGCAAAAATAAACAAGTGGGACTACATGAAACTAAAAAGCTTCTGCACGGCAAAGAAAATCATCAACAAAATGAAAAGGCAACCTACTGAATGGGAGAAAATATTTGCAAATCATACATCTGATAAGGGATTAATATCCAAAATGTTTAAAGAGCTCATACAACTAACCAGCAAAAAAAAATCTGATTAAAAAATGGACAGAGGAGTGACGTCAGCATCATGGCAGAGTGAGGTCTCTCAGAAATCTTTCCATTCCAATATACAACAAAAAACAATCCATCTTCCAACAGAGGACATCCAAACACAACACAAAAAATGTCAGAGAGACTCACGCAGCCATATGACGGAGGGTGGAGAGACTGAAGCCCCCCCTCGGAGAAGGTGGAACATGGTAAGGAAATCTTCGCTCCCTCCCTTAAAGACTGTGATCCAGGATGGTGGGAGGCCTCCGAGAGGGAAGGAACAGGGGAGGGGATGTTCATTCGTGGGAACATCAAGGACTCCCCAAGGGCCCTTGCAGCCTAGAGGGAAGCCCTCTACCGGGGTGAAAGCTTTTGCAGGGGGTGACCTTATCAAGCCAACACACCAGGAGAGCAGAGGGAGAAAACCCCGACAGCATGCAGGAGAAAGTACCCCTCCCTCCACCTGCTCAGTGCAGCTCCAGCCCCTGAGATTTCAGCTGAAAGCAGAGGGCTCAGAATATGTGGCTCTTGACCCCCCCTCAGTGGCGATAGGCGGTAACTGTGACCAAATAACGACAGGATGCGAAAGAATAGAACTCCCTCTAGCAATATCAAACACTATATTAGATCTCCAGACCAGAGAGAAAACGACAAGTACCCAGAAATGAGTCCTGAGGACACAGAAATATGTAATCTAAATGACAAAGAATTCAAAACAGCTATCATCAAAAACTCAACGAGGTAAAAGAGAATGTCGAGAAACAATTCAATGAGTTCAGGAGCTACTTCACAAAATAGATTTAAACTATAAAGAAGAATCAATCAGAAATATTAGAGGGGCTGGCCTGGTGGCGCAGCGGTTAAGTTCCCACGTTCCGCTTCTCGGCGGCCCGCGGTTTGCCAGTTTGGATCCCAGGTGCAGACATGGCACCGCTTGGGAAAAGCCATGCTGTGGTAGGCGTCCCACATATAAAGTAGAGGAAGATGGGCACAGATGTTAGCTCAGGGCCAGCCTTTCTCAGAAAAAAGAGGAGGATTGGCAGTAGTTAGCTCAGGGCTAATCTTCCTAAAAAAAAAAAAAAAAAAAAGAAAAGAAAAAAAAGAAATATTAGAGATGAAAGACACAATGGAAGAAATAAAGCAAAATATGGATTCCCTGAATGCTTGAGCGTTGGACACCACAGAGGAACGTATCAGCATAACTGAAGACAGACATGTTGAAATGTTCCAGATAGAGGAGAGAGAACTAAGACTAAAAGGAAATTAAGAAAGTCTCCGAGAAATATCCAACTCAATGAGGAAATGCAACCTAAGAATTATAGGTTTTGAAGAAGGAGAATAGAAGGAGAATGGAGGAGAAAGTTTGTTTAAAGAAATAATAGCAGAGAACTTTCCAAACCCAGGGAAGAAAATCCATGTGGAAGAGGATGCCAGCTCTCTTAAACATATCAATGTAAAAAGACCTACTGCAAGGCATATAGCAGTGAAACTGGCAAAAATGAATGCCAGAGAAAGAATACTAAGGGCAGGAAGGTAGAGGAAAATAACCTACAAAGGAACTCCCATCAGGCTTTCAGCAGATTTCTCTACAGAAACCTTACAGGCTAGGAGAGACTGGCATGACATAGTCAAATCATTGAAGGACAAAAACTTTCAGCCAAGAATACTCTATCCAGTGAAAATATCCTTCAGATATGACAGAGAAATAAAAACTTTCCCAGACAAACACAAGCTAAGGGAGTATGTTGCCAGGAGACTCCCCCCATAAGAAATCCTCAAGAAGGTGTTCATACCTGAAACAAAAAGAAAAAAAGGGAGAAAGGGGTTACAAAGCATGGAGCAAGGAGTTAAATAGGCAGATAGAATCAGAGCAGGATAGCAAATACTCAAGTATAGCATTAAAGACAAAGGGAAAGAAAGCACCAAAAACAAAGATAATCTTGTCATTTTAACCACAAACTCATAACACAAGATGGAATAAGATGTGAGAAAAACAGCTTAGAAAGGGACTGAACCAGTTTAATCTAAGGAAATTAGAGGCCATCAGAAAAGGGACGATCTTATCCATGAGATCTTGAATATAAACCTCAGGGTAACCGCTAAACAAAAAAGCAGAATAGAAACACAAAGAATAAATGAGAAAATAAAGAAACACAGCATAAAAAACTACAGAACTCAATTGGTAGACCAAAATACACAGGATGAGAAACAAAGGAAATGCAGGGAAACTGGAAAACGAGTGAGAAAATGGCAGCATTAAGCCCTCATATATCAATAATCACCTTAAACCTAAATGAATTGAATTCTCCAATAAAAAGGCACAGAATGGTGAGATGGATTAAAGAACAAGACCCAAAAACATGCACCCTCCAGGAAACACATCTCAGCTCCAACGACAAACACAGGCTCAGAGCGAAGGGATGGAAGACAATACTACAAGCTAATGGCAAAGAAAAGAAAGCAGGTGTTGCAATGATTATATTAGACAAAGCAGACGTCAAGATAAGACAGGTAAAGAGAAACAAGGAGGGGCAGTATATAATAATCAAAGGGACGTCCCATCAAGAAGAAATAACACTTATAAATATCTATGCACCCAACACAGGAGCACCAAAGTACATAAAGCAACTATTAACAAACCTAAAAGAAGACATTAACAATAACACAATAATAGTAGGGGACCTCAACATTCCATTCACATCAATGGACAGATCATCCAGAGAGAAAATCAACAAGGAAACAGTGGAATTAAATGAAAAGCTAGCTCAGATGGACTTAATAGACATATATAGAACACTCCATCCAAAAACAGCAGAATACACATTCTTCTCAAGTGCACACAGAACATTCTCAAGAACAGACCATAAATTGGGACAAAAGGCAAGTCTCTATAAATTTAAGAAGATTGAAATAATAACAAGATTCTTTTCTGATCACAATGCTATAAAGCTAGAAATTAATTACAAGAAAAAAGCTGAGAAAAGGACAAAGAGGTGGAAACTACACAACATGCTATTGAACAACCAGTGGATCACTGAAGAAATTAAAGGAGAAATCAAAAAATATCTGGAGACAAATGAAAATGATAACATACCATACCAACTCACGTGGGATACAGCAAAGCTGTATTAAGAGGGAAGTTCATCACAATACAGACTCACCTTAACAAACAAGAAAAGCCCAAATAAGCGATCTCAAACTACACCTAACTGAATTAGAAAAAGAAGAACAAAGCCCAAAGTCAGCAGAGAGAAATAATAAAAATCAGAGGAGAAATAAATGCTATTGAAACAAAAAAGGTAGTAGAAAGGATCAACGAAACAAAGAGCTGGTTCTTTGATAAGATAAATAAAATTGACAAACCCCTAGCCACACTTACAAAGAAAAAAAGAGAGAAAGCTCATATAAATAAAGTTAGAAATGAAATAGGAGAAATAACAAGGGACACCACAGAAATAGCAACAGGATATAAGAGAATACTATGAAAAACTATATGCTAAAAATTGGACAATCTAGAGGAAACGGATAAATTTTTAGACTCTTACAACCTCCTAAAGCTGAATCAAGAAGTAGAGATCTGAATAGACCAATAACAAGGAAAGAGATTGAAACAGTAATCAAAAGCATCCCAAAGAATAAAACCTCAGGACCAGATGGCTTCCCCGAGGAATTCTACGAAACTTTCGGAGAGGATTTAATACCTATCCTTCTCAAGCTACTCCAAAAAATTAGGGAAGATGGAATGCTTCCTAACACATTGTATAAGGCCAAAATCACTCTGATACCAAAGCCTGACAAGGACAGCACAAAAAAGGAAAACCACAGGCCAGTATTGCTGATGAACACAGATGCAAAAATCCTCAACAAAATTTTGGCAACCCAAATACAGCAATACATCAAAAAGATCATACATCATGACCAAGTGGGATTTATTCCAGGGACACAGGGATGGTTCATCTGCAAATCAATCAATGTGATACTCCGCATTAACAAAATGAGGAATGAAAACCACATGATCATCTCAATAGATGCAGGGAAAGCATCTGACAAGATCCAACAGCCATTTATGATAAAAACTCTTAACAAAATGGGGATAGAAGGAAATTACCTCAACATAATAAAGGCCATATATGACAAACCCACAGCCAACATCATACTCAATGGGCAAAAACTGAACGCTATCCCTCTGAAAACAGGCACAAGACAAGGATGCCCACTATCACCACTTTTATTCAATACAGTACTGGAAGTTTTAGCCAGAGCAGTTAGGCAAGAGAAAGGAATAAAAGGAATCCAAATAGGGAGTGAAGAAGTGAAACTCTCGCTGTTTGCAGACGACATGATCTTATATATAGAAAATCCTAAAGAATCCATTGGAAAACTATTAGAAATAATGAACAACTACAGTAAATTTGCGGGGTACAAAATCAACTTGCAAAAATCAGTTGCATTTCTGTACTCTAATAATGAACTTACAGAAAGAGAACTCAAGAATACAATTCCATTTACAATCACAAAAAAAAGAATAAAGTATCTAGGAATAAATTTAACTAAGGAGGTGAAGGACTTACACAATGAAAACTATAAGACATTATTGAAAGAAGTTGATAATGACATAAAGAGATGGAAAGAGATTCCACGCACATGGATTGGAAGAATAAACATAGTTAAAACGTCCATACTACTCAAACCAATCTACAGATTCAATGCAATCCCAATCAGAATCCCAATGACATTCTTCACGGAAATAGAGCAAAGAATCCTAAAATTCATATGGGTCAACCAAAGACCCTGAATTGCTAAAGCAATCCTGAGAAAAAAGAACAAAGCTGGAGGTATCACAATCCCTGACTTCAAAATGTACTACAAAGCCATAGTGATCAAAACAGCACAGTACTGGTACAAAAACAGGCACATAGATCAATGCAACAGACCTGAAAGTCCAGAAATAAAATCGCACATATATGGACAGCTAATCTTCAACAAAGGTGCCAAGAACATAAAATGGAGAAAAGATACTCTCTTCAATAAATAGTGTTGGGAAAACTGGACAGCCACATGCAAAAGAATGAAGGTAGACCATTATTTCATGCCATACACAAAAATAAACTCAAAATGAATCAAAGACTTGACGATAAGTCCTGAAACCATAATACTCCTGGAAGATAATATAGGTAGTACACTCTTTGACACGGAACTTAAAAGGATCTTTTCGAATACCATGTCTTCTCAGACAAGGGAAACAAAAGAAAAAATAAACAAATGGGAATTCATTAGACTAAAGAGCTTCTGCAAGGCAAAAGAAACTAGGATCAAAACCAAAAGACAACCCACCAATCGGGAGAAAATTTTTGCAAATCATATATCCGATAAGGGGTTAATCTCCATAATACACAAGGAACTCACACAACTGAACAACAAAAAAACAAACAGCCTGATCAAAAAATGGGCAGAGGATATGAACAGAAATTTTTCCAAAGAAGATATACGGATGGCCAATAAACACATGAAAAGATGTTCAACATCACTAATCATCAGGGAAATGCAAATCAAAGCTACACTAAGATACCAACTTGTGCCAGTTAAAATGGCTATAATCACTAAGACTAAAAACAACAAATGTTGGAGAGGTTGTGGAGAGAAGGGAACCCTCATACACTGCTGGTTGCAAACTGGTACAGCCACTATGGAAAACAGTATGGAGAGTCCTTGAAAAACTAAAAATAGAACTACCCTATGACCCAGCTATCCCACTAATGGGTAGCTACCCAAACAACTTGAAATCAACAATCCAAAGTAACGTATGTACCCCTATGTTCATCGCAGCATTATTCACAATAGCCAAGGCATGGAAACTATCTGAGTGCCCATGGACTGACGATCGGATAAACAAGATGTGGAGTGTATACACACACACACACACACACACACACACACACACACACACACACAGAATACTACTCAGCCAGAAAAAAAGACAAATTCATCCCATTTGCAACAACATGGAAAGACCTGGAGGGAATTATGCTTAGTGAAATAAGCCAGACTGAGAAAGACAAGCATCAGATGATTTCACTCATATGTGGAATATAAACAAGCACATGGATAAAGAAAACAGTTCAGTGGTTACCAGGAGAAGGGGGGTGGGGAGTGGGCACAGGGGGCAAAGGGGAGCACCTACGTGGTGCCAGACAAGAAATAATATACAACTGAAATTTCATAATGATGTAAACTATTATGAACTCAAAAAAAAGAAGGGCAGAGGATCTGAAGAGACATTTTTCCAAAGATGACATATAGATGGCCAACTGGTATATGAAAAGGTGCTCAACATCACTAATTATCATGGAAATGCATCAAAGCCACAATGAGATACCACCTCACACCTGTTAGAATGGCTAAAGACAAAAAACAAGTGTTGGCAAGGATGTGGAGAAAAGGGAAGCCTTGTGCGCTGTTAGTGGGGATGAAATTGGTGCAGCCACTATGAAAAACAATATGGAGGTTCCTTAAAAGATTAAAAATAGAACTACCATTTGATGCAGTAATTCCACTCCCGGGTGTTTAACTGAAGGAAATGAAAACACTAACTCGAAAAGACATTTGCATTCCCGTATTCATTGCAGCGTTATTTACAATAGCCCAGATATGGAAGCAACTTGTCCATCAATGGATGAATGGGTAAAGAAAATGTGGTGTATATACACACACACACACACACTGGAATATTATTCGGCTATAAAAAAGCAGAAAATCTTGCCATCTCCAAGAACATGGATGGACTTTGATGGCATTATGCTAAGTGAAACCAGTCAGACAGAGAAAGACAAATACTATATGATCTCACTTATATGTGGCACCTAGAAAAAGATATTGAGCTCGTAGATGCAGAGAACAATCAATGGTTGTGAGAGATGCGGGTTGCGGGGTGGAGTGGGTAGAGGGTGAGTAAAATAAGTGAAGGTGGTCAAAAGGTATAAACTTTCAGTTATCAAATAAATAAGTCATGGAGATATAATGTATAACATGGTGACTATAGTTAACAATGCTATATTATATATTTGAAAGCTGCTAAGAGAGTAGATCATAAAAGTTCTCATCACAAGAAAAAAAACTGTAACTATGTGTAGTGATGGATGTTAACTAGACTTATGGTGGATTGTTTGGCAATATATACAAAAACTGAATCACTATTTGTCCACTTGAAACTAATATTATATGTAAATTATATCTCAAAAATAAAAATAAAAAAGCAATGACCTAAAGAAGGGCATCTATGGTATACTCAGCTATCCATTTAGTGCCCTAATCATTAACAGTTAACTCAGCCGTTCCTCCTCAATCACTGTCGGGTATTAGGTCTTCTATGACTTTTGCATTTTCAGTGGAATTCTGATGTTTAAAAATACTGCTTTTTTTTTTTTTGTATCTCACATAAAAGTTTATATACAGCTCTATCAGGGAAAACTCTCCTAACAGAACTATTGACCAATGAGTATTCTTGGTAGCTTCAGGAAGTAGTCCAGATATATTTTTTAATAGACTAATAGCAAAAGATCCTTTTACAAGTTGGTCTGTCTTATAAGTTTCACTTTAGTTTTTGCACAAATATATTGTTTTTATTCTCTGTCTTGTGATGACTTATTCCTATTTTAAAGAAAACATCAAGAGAAGCCAGAATCTGTACCTTGTTTACCATTGTTAGCTCTAGACAGAGAATAGGTATGACAAAGGTGAGATTTTAGACAGCAGAAAGGAAAAGGAGTGGAGTGCTTAAAACACTAAGATAGAAGACAAAGGTTAGGACAAAAAAGCTACACATTCCATGGAGCAAACCACAGAGCCAGCAACTTCCTTTGGCAACTCAAAAAGCTGCCATGAGCCAACAAGCATAGCTTCCCTGTGCTGTGGCAGTACTATTTTTGAGTCCAAATCAGAACCCTTTAAGATAAGCCCACACTGCCCCTCTGGCATATTTTGCCCATGTTCTCCTAGTGTATTCATAGAATTACCAAAGAAACGAAAATGATGTAACTGCCCTTGAAGTCTGCCCTGATCTCTACCATCCGTATTATGACAGTTACTGAGCTACTTACTGCTCAGATACAAGTTAACTAGAGAGGTTAGGCTGGAAAGGAGTAATCCTTGCACCTCGGATAGAGGATCGTAAATAAATTAGTGTTGAATGGATGAACAAACAAATGAATGAAACAATAAATAGATCAGGAACCAAGTACCATAAACTCTGGATAATCAGAGGTTTCTAGGTTACTCATGGCTAAAAATTAGTGCATATGAAAAAAATGGAATCTATTTACATGTTAGAAAGCATCTATTGTTTGGAACCAAGCTGTAAGCAAAAACAGCTTCTAAAATGTGGCTACAGCCATGTAGTAATATTTGCTTTTCTCCTCATCCCTTCTTTGCCAACAGCCCTTCATTGGAGGAAGGCACCTCTTTGTTCTCAGGACCTAGTCCAGAGCTAACATACTTGATAGATGCTCAGTAAACACAAAACCAAACTAATACCACTGATGAAAATGTCTACGAATAAAGCTATAGGCAGTCTTGTCAAAGCAGAGATTCATATAATGTATACTTCTTGGTTAGAGATAGAATAATTAGTGATATAAAGGTTAGTCCATTCTGGGCCACTGAAGAATGATTCAGGGTATGAACATGGTTTGGGCTTGGTTTCATTAAAGCTTTTAATAAAAGCTTTGTATAGTATAGACATCTTTGGTTGCCTTAATATGATAGAATCATCGAAGTGATGGGTATAAGTAAACCAAAGTTAAGTTTAAATAAACTCAGGCCTAGGAAGCCATCCTTCAAATCTGTTCAAGAATATGATTTGAATTGCAAGCTTAAGATAAAGTCTTATTTGAAATTTTTTAAAAAGTAAAGGCAAATTCTCAATTACAAGGGACAGTGTTTCTCGTCATATACTGAGCAGATACCAAATCATTATGATCTCTGCATAGTCCAAAAGAAGTCTTTAAACTTAGAAAAGCTTTTCTTAGGAACTCTACTTTTGACCTGAATGATAACTTTCATGCAGACACTCTAAAAACAAAGAGAAATCCTTACCTCTTGTAGTTAAATTTCAATAAAAATTTCAATTAATGGAGCCTTGGATTTTTTCCTGTAACCCTCATATTAAATTTTGTGCTCAGTATTAAAGGAATTAAAGTCAATTTCTTTACCAATGAATTATGAGGAACACAAATTAAGATGAAAGAATGAACTGGGAATATGCATGCAAATATTGTGCATTCATTATATTATACAGCATAATCTGTAGATCTAGTACTAATGAGACTCAAGATTTAAATGGGTGAAGAATGTGTTTAGTGAATTATTGTCAGTCAATGCCTGTTTCAGGATAAATGTAATCTTGAGTGGCAACACATCTATTATTACAAATTCCTAACTAAGTACAGTACTTCATTATTTCAAAATGTCACTGTCAATTTATAGAGTAACAGATAAACACCTTTCTACCATATACCTGATTACCTTTCCTTCAGAGTAAATGAAACACTGACTATTAAGAAAAATTACAAACTTAACATTTTTACAGCAATAAAGGAAACCTAATGAGCATTAAAACTCTAAACTAGTTACAGCACTCCAAATTTTCCTATTTGTTAATGTGGATACACCAGGTTTTATATCCTTGTAATCAAGTATCATTTTTTCAAGTCACTTTATTTCATAAAAATTCTTCCAAGTTTTCATTTATTCACTCATTTAACAAACATTTATTGAGTGCCTACTTTGTCCTAGGTACACTGTTAGGGGATAGAGTTACAAACATGAATACAATATGACCTTTGCTCACAAAGATATTAACAAACTCACAGTCTAATGGATGACAGAGATAAGTAAATAAAGTGAAATAGAATAGTACAAGGTTATAATAAAATTGTGCATGTTTCCCATTTGCAATAGCTCAAGGGTATGCTATTGAAAACACTCACTATACCTGGAAACTTTTCATCATTGCTCAGAAATCAAACTCTCCCTTAACTGTTCTATGGAAATCTTTTTTTTTTTTAATTACAATCAAACAAAATTAAAAAGGATAATTTTATAAATATCTGTGAATTTAGTACCTCAAATTAAGAAATGCTAGTATTTGTTTCATATTTTATCTTAAGGCTATTTTCCAAAGCCAGAAATTTCTTGACTAATAAAGCAGTAATGATTGCTTGAGATTATTATAGGTCCTACCAGCTGTGTGACCTTGGGTAAATTAACTTAACCTTTTTTATCTTCAGTTTTCTCATCTGAAAAGTGGAGATTGTAATACCAATCTGTGTTAGATTGTCTTCCATTTGCCCCTGAGTATCCATGCTCCACCTAGGAACAGAAAGGTTCTCTTGCCTTTCAGCTTCTAGTTAGGTGAGGTCAATAGGAGGTACTGGCAGGAGATGAGAGTGTGGAAGGAAAGTGAAGCTATTCTCTGGTTTGCTCCCTACCAGGTCACTAAGGGCTGGCCATATTCCTCTATCAGAGGCAGTTCTCTCCACATACCACTCTCTCCTAGGCCTTTATGTCTAGTGGTGGAAATGGTCCCTTTAGCCTTAGAGTTGGTACTAGCCATTGTTGACTTCCACAAACCCTGCCCATATCTTTATAAACAGTTCCCTTATTAAACTCTTCTCAAATAACCCAGTTTGAAAGTGCCTTCTGTTTCCTGCCAGAACGCTGTCTGACTCATATACAACCTCACGGGGTTGTTTCGAGGATCACGTGAGATGATAAATTTAAAGCGCTTAGCATAGTGCCTAGCACATTACCAATATTCTGTAAGTATTGACTACTATTGTCATTATCAATATTGCTGTTTCTATTATTTTATTTGAGAGTCCATGCTCAGGTCACCTATACCATCTAAGTATGTTTGGGAGACTGAAAAATCCAGAATTCTGGAGATCTTTTACTAATTCTTACAGTGCTTCAAAAATATGTTCAAATGTAAAATGTGTTTATTGCTAACCAACCTCAATATTTAAAAAGAGTACGAAGACCTTAAAAGTGAGTGAAAACTCCATATAGTAGACAGGATTTCCTGGGCTGTATTTTCTTCTGTAAACATGCTTCGGAAATCATTTCCTGCAAGTTGACCTCCTGCCACCACTCCAAATCTGGCAAAGTATAAATGTCCATAAAGTCAAACAAATTGTTGGGTCTTGGGGTCATAAAAAGAATGGAGTGAAAGGTAAACTCAATGGCATAAAATTCCTTGGTTAATCTGGAAATGCATCTTCATCATCCTTATTTACCAATCATGACATAGGCAAGATCACCATTTGACAAATTATCTCATCAAAATCCTATTAAAGGTCTACTTAACCTTTCACCTTACCTCATCCTTTATATCTTCCTGTTGTTGAGCTGTGAAGATCTCCATTGCCGCCATGAGTCTCATCATTAACTCATCCACTGTTGTGTTACCTAGCAACACACGGAGATGGTCAAACTTCACATTATTAAAGCTATTATAAAACGAAAGTCATTCTACAATTAATCAGTAAGGAATAATTACAGTCTAAAAAAGTTACAGACTAGTATGCTAATATCTAGTTAAAATACTTTCATGTTTTAATTGAAAAGTTTCATGTGTTCAATAAGAAAGAGTAAAGCAATACACTAGCAGTTGAAATTTCAGAATATTCAGATTTGAGGGAGCAGTCTCTTAATAAGAAGAATTTTTAACACTATAAAGAAGAATGTTCAAGTTATGAGGATAAAAAGTTCTTTCAAGTTATGAAAACTTATCTATTTAATCACACTAGCAACAACTACCATTCGTTCATATGCCAGTGATTAGGCTAAGCACTTTATATATGTTATCTCATTTAACCTGTACAACAGTGTTGTAAAGGTGTCGATATGATTTTGATTTTAAAGGGAAGGAAAATGAGGCTTAGAGAGCTCAAGTAATCTGTCAACCAAGGTCAAGCTGGTCAAGCCGGTGGGGCGAGGATTTGAAACCAAATGAGTCTGACTCAAAAGGCTATCCCTCTTTGCCACCTTAATACACCGTTTACTTAGAATTATCTTCTATTACTAAAAATTCTTTGGTGAAACAAACAGTAATTCAATTTCTGAAAAAAATTAATTTCTTTTTTTTGCCCAATTGGTATTTTCCCCTGTCATCTGCTTTCAAATAACAATGCTATAATCTTTATGAAGAAAGTCTTTAAAATGTTTGATTTTACCTAATGCTATTTTATTCCCTGTCCAAGTCCATAACAAACATACAGCACATATATGCCATTTCCTCAATGCATTAAGTTCTGTTATTTGCTTTGGATGCATCTACAAGAGAGAAATTCATAAGGATATACAAAAATATAGCAATTCTTTCAACCCTAGAGGCAAAAAAGTCTGTCCTTCTCCAGGGCCCGAGAAGGGGTCTTGTTGTCTCATTAATGAAATGGACACCAACAGGACAACAAATAGTAAGCATCCTTGCTGGTGTTCTTCCAGAGGAAGGCTTGACTAATATGATCTTTCAATGGTCCTTTTCCCACTTTTCCTTATGACCACTGGCAGCATGGGGTTAGCCAGTATCTGTGGTCCTCAGCAAAAGAAATGATCTAATTTGGTCACATCAGCACTATTCTCTCAATAAATGAGCTAGAGAACAAATACTACCTTGGTGTGGTACCACGGTATTGAGAAAGCAGAACTGATTTTGTAGTCATAGTTTTAACCCTAGTTCCACTACTTACAAACTATATGACCTAGTGCCAAAAAGTGCCTAGCACGTGACAAGGGCTTAATAAAGATTCACTCAGGAAATGAATGAATGAGTGAATGAGCGAATGATTGTAGCTTTCTAAAGATCAATTTCCTTATCTGCAAAATGAAGATAACACTACCTCTGTAGGATTCTTAGAAAGCTTAGAGATAATGCAAAGTGCCTGGTACATAGTACACACACAATCACTGGTAGTTATTATTAATAGATATGACAAATGGCAAAAAAAAGTTTAGGAGCACCTTCAAAGTAGATTTTGTTACTGGGCAAATCTTTGGGTTTCCATTTCTTATTCGCAAACTGTAGTGACTAAAACTCAGGGTGTGGGGCATGAATACTTTATGGAGGGTACTGGAATCATCAACGGGAAAATACTATAGTTGTATACGTGACTACCTACTGGCCACTAATTTTCAGGTTTAAGCAACCGCTTATCAACTATGCTTCAGCCCCAACTGTAAGGACTCACTGCCAAAGTGGACTTGTAGATACTTTATACTTAAGCCCTAAATGATCCAAGACAGAGAAAACGTACCAATTAATGCAGTTCAGGGTAAATTTATCCTTTAGAGCCAATTGCAAGGGTTTTCAAACTTTTTGGTTTCAAAACCTCTCTACACTCTTAAAAACTATTGAGATCCCCAAAGAATTTTTATTTATGTGGGTTATAGTTACAAACATTTACTGTGTTAGAAATTAAAACAAATATTTAAAACATATTTATCAATTCACTTAAAAGTAACAATAATAAACCCATTACATGTTAATATAAATATCACATTTTTATGAGAAATGACTCCATGTTCCAAAAGAAAAAGTTTGGTAAGTAGAATGGCATTGTTTTAACACTTTTGCAAATCTCTTTAATGTCTGGCTTAACAGAACACAACTGGTTTCTCACATCTACTTCTACAGTAAACCAGTTACAGTGTTGTCTTGGTTGAAATTTATGATGCAAATCTGGCCTCCCACAGATATGTAGTTGGAAAAGGGAGGACTCCTTCTTTAATACACCCAAACTGACAAGTGGCAGTCTCTTCAAGGTTGGGTTCATGAGGAATTTGAAACCATATCCATGAACTTTTTGTACTTTGTTATATTAAAATCCACTTGGTCTATCTTGCCCTTTGAATGGATCTTTTACCCATGCCTGATTTTGCAACATCATGCATTGGTCACTTGGAAAATACTGATTCACTGAGTTATGCATTTCTTCTGAATGTTGACACACCTAATTATATGATATCAAAAAATCACATCTGTTAACATCAACACTGATGTCATCGAAAGGTATTTAAGCTGTCAATCTTATGGTGGAGGATGTAACTTCTTGTTTAAAGGCTCAAATTTTAGCATTGGCGACAAATATTATCAGTTCTTTTACTTGAAGTGACAAACTCATCTTGTTCATTCTAGAGAAAATGTCTGCCAAATACTCAGGCTATATAAGTATAGTTTGTCAGTCATTTTCAAGTAAAAATGATGTTCTGTTAAAAAAAAAATGATGAGTTCAACTGCTCAGGCAACCACACAAGTGCTTTTCTTTGAGACTCCAAAGTGTACTTTAAAATGCAGCAGAAGTGCTTTCTTCATACCTCCCCTTGTGTCACACAAACTATAAAAAGGGTTAAAATTTAATAAAAGTAATACTTTTTTTAACTGCACATACATGGAGGTGAAGAAAAATGACTACTAGTACAGTTTTGTGTCATGGCCTTGATTCGTGCTAAGGTGCCAGCAGTTTTACACAACATTGATTTTGTGCCACCAGTGCAAATGTCAAATCAGTAAAAAGGCAAATAAAAAGTCTTACTACTATGATGAAAATAATACCTTGAAAAATTTGACCTTGTGGAGCCCATGAAAGGGTCTAGGGGACCTCTAGGATCCATGGACCACACTTTGAGAACCACCAGCTATTGTAATATTGCCTCTGACAGGGAAAACAGGCACGAAATATTGTCTTCATTATCCATTTACCCCGTGCAATGTGTTCCCCCAGCAGGTCTTCTTTAACGTTGTTTACGAAACTGAGTGTTCTAGTTATAGAGAAAACACAATATACTAGAGGTTTTGTTTTACTTGAGTTTTAAAGGCACTAGAATTTACACTCCACTTCCATCACTCTATCTGCTATCGAACTTTTGATTTAAATAGGGACAAAAGTTAAGTAATTCACACACAAGCTTTAGCTTGGGGCACTTGAAACATCTTTTCCCCTATGGCACAGAGAAGATGTGCTGCTTTCATCTTAGGTTTGGCCACAAATAAGGTAATATTTTATATACTAATCCCTGGGATACATTAGTAACAGTAAAAAAAAAATCACTTATTTTTTTGGTAAAGAATGTGCACTGTGATTAAATTCACAGGCATCCTAGCTTCACGCCTCAGGGTTGCATCTTAAACATGAATTCATACAAATAAGGGGAAACAAGCGCCACTGTGAACAATTCAACTCACAATATCTAGTCACTGGTTTTTCTAGATAACTAAAAATAAGCAATTATTTCAACTAATCAACATTACAGCAGGAAAGCAATGAATATATAAGAAATGTCACATTTGACAACTGATTATGACTTAATTGCTAGTTTAGAGAATTTAGCAATTCTAAACATTTAACATGATTATCCTAAGTCCCAAGGGCTGTGCAATTTTATTAAGATATTTCTGTTGGGATTTTCACGTAGCATATTTCATTTTTCATAGCCCCTATACTTTCTGAAAATGCTCTTTTGCAGGATGTTCTATATTTTAAAATGCAAAGATATTCAGCAATACAAAGAGTCACTGTCAGCTTTGATGGTAAATATTATAAGTTATTAAATACACAAGAAGACACTCTACTCCCCTTGTGACATGTACTTTACCTTGTATCACATTTAATACTTCATTAGAAGATCGCTTTCCCATAATAATCAGAAAAAGTGGAAACTGATCTGTTTTTTGAGTCCGAATGGTTTGTGCAACCACACTGCCAAAGTGTCTATTGCACATTGTCAGAAATCTAAAATGAGACAAAATCCAAAGTAAGTTTCATTTCAGAGATTAATAAATTTACCAGTACTCTAACAAAAAACCCATTAAATGTTTTATTAGTTATGCTAAAATTAGATGCCTCCTGATCTCAGTATGTAAAATCTTGCTAGATTGAGATTTCAATTACATCATAAATGATACAGAAATGATTATCATATAGAAAAGCACACCCTAAATGTTGGGGCTGACAGCATAGGATTTTTAGTCTTAAACACTGCAAGCTGTACTACCCTAAACTATATGAAAAACAAACAAAATGAATTTTAAGAGGAAAGAATTTCTTAAATAGGACAAATATTGCATGGTACAAAGTTAAATTGACTAGTATCATCCTAGTCTAAACAGAATTTGGCAACATTTTGATAAGCTTTTAGAATCAAGTACTGTACTTTAGATTGTGTTTTCTTCAGTAGTAGCAGGTCTTTTAGTTTCATACTTAGTATGGGATAAATATAATTCTAAGCTTTTGACCAAAAAAAGCTCAGAGATATTAGCATACCGAAGTCTAGCATTAGTATTCTTAACACGATCTGGAATAAATGAAAAAACTGATAAAGCTTTTCTCTTCTATTAGAGGACTGTTTGAAATTAGCATTTCTTTCAAGAGAAAAGGGTAGCTTATGATATGTTTTCAGATCTGATGGTAAAAAGTAAATGTCATAATAATAATGAATTATGAAAGACCAAATGCAAATATAGAATGCTTTAATAAGATCCAATTTAATAAAGTCTGTAAAAATAATGGACTTTTAATAACATAGGTCACAAAGGCAAAACAGTGGAAATTCTGGGGACTAGCCACTGGTACTGGCTTATTAATTCTTAATTATGTTCATGAAAGGCAACTTAAATCGCGTGTTTTCTTATGCCTTATGATAATATTTTAGGTAACAACTCCTCTGAAATGTATGTTCTAGCCGATGAGCAAAGTCCTGTCGTCACATGCATTAGAAGGTAAATCTATTTGAAAAGACAAACGGCATTAAAATGTCATGTGCTCAGATTCATTGGATATCCAAATTCAAAACAGAATCAAACCTCTTAATTTTTAAAGCCAATATATTTCTTGTCTATAGAAATTCATCCCAGAAATTTAGGTTGAATTCTCCACAAAACTTGTGCTGTCACTACAGAAATAGACCGTGTTAAGGGCCACTAGAACTGTGGGCAAGAGCGTCAAGACAAGTTAGCACCACTACAGTAAGTTCATCGGGAGGCAGGTTCATACACACATTTAGAGCAGCAATAACCAGACCTCACGGCAATTTGAAATGACAAGTCCTTAAGAAACCCATTGTTGGCCATGAAATATCAGTGCCCCCATGAAAATTCAGATCTTCACATTCCACAACTATTATGGGATAAAAGGTGCTCAAGCAGCCTAAGCCTCCCTACCAAATTTCACACCCATATAGCTTTAATTCATCAATGGAGATGTGTAGATCAGGAGACTAGAAAGTCAGGATCTCATTTTTCTTTCCGCTTCTCACTAAAATATTTGAAGTCAATCTTGACCCTGATCTGATCACTGGCAACCTCTGAAATTAAAGATGTCAAAAAACAGTTGGAATGCCATTTCCTACAAAAGGGAGAAAATAAGTCCTTGTTGCTTTCACACCAATGGATTAAGTGGATATCACACAGTAGATGCCATCACAGCACTAGCCTCACAAGAGATATTAAGTACTAACTAAACAGGGCACCCCCAAAAAAGGAAGGAAGGAAAGAAAGGCAGGCAGGCAGACAGGCAGGCAGACAGGCAGGCTGGCTGGCTTAGTGGTTTGAAGAATTCAATTTCAAGACAATTTTGCCTGTAAATTGTGTATTCCCAAATTTTCTTTTTGTGAAAATGAGTTAGAAAGGAAAATAATTATGAAAATGTAGGAATCTTATTTGGTTTACATTAATATATAACACAAATTTCAAAACTAAACAAAACATATTCAAGAGAGGTACAGGCTTCAAAGGCACATTAGCCATTCAATTAACTATGAAAAACAACAAAGTGGTCAATTTTCTACCAGGTATTGGCAAATCATTCTAATATTTTGGAAGCAGTTAAGATATAATACAGGGACCACGCAGTCACTTGATGTTTTCTAGTGGCCTTAACTAACAATTTGTTCTAATCAAAGAGAGACTTTGTTAAAATTTTAATTAATCTGATTAATCTTCTTAAGATCTGAATCATGTTTACTTTGAGACTTTCAAATTGCAATCATCACAAGCCTATAGAGCCAACAGACAGCCCCAAAATACAAAATTCCTATTTGTCAGTACCTTCCATTACATTTACAAGAACTTCACAGATATCAATCTGTCTCATGGCTGGGAGGCTCTACTTCTTCCTCTCCAGATCACTCGCAGCACACTATTTGCAGCAAAAATCCAGTTCAAAACATTAGAATCAAAACAGACACAGGAAAAACAAGTTATTTTAAGAGAAAAATGTGATTCTCCTAATTGTGGTATTTTCTTCCTTCTGAAGAGATAAAAATGTGCCATTGCATCTAGTGGCAGCACCAAAGTTGCCAACCTAACTACATATGGTGTTCATCACAGCCAGGCGTCATGAAGGGATAAATGGTTTCCACAGCAATTGGATTCCTGCAATTTCAAACCCAATGGGAGAAGCAATGACAAGTGTTCTGTGGCAAGGAGAAATGGCTTTGTTTTTTAATTATAAAAGATTTTAATAAATCAAATAACCTACTCATCATAGACCTATTTGAGGAGGGGAAATAACAAGCTGCCAGACCAACTCCCAAAGCCAAAAGCTAAAGTGACAGATTTGAAAAGACCAAGAATAAATGCCCTCACTAAGGGGGTAAAATGAGGGAGGGAGGAAGGGAAAGAAAAAGGAAGGGAAGAGAAAGTGAATGAAAGAAGATGGTTATTCACAAATCAGGTAGGATAAAACAACTCATTGGTCCCTGGGGGTGGAGGGAGGTGGGTTGGGAAGGGGTGGTTAGGGAGGGGGAAGTCTCAAACTTTGGCCTTGGTGAAGAAACAAAATATAATTAGTAGTTCATATTCACCAGTTCTTGCTATTAGAATCCAAAATTGAAAGGTAAGACAAAATCTTATCTTTTAATCTAAAGTTTGGGGATAAAAATAACAGAACATCTAATGGCTAGCATATATTAATCATTAGTAAAATTTCCAGTCTCTGAAGCATACATCTTTTCTATCTTGCTAATAGAAAGCAGGATTACTAATAAATCAGATATGGGAAAAAATAATCTCATTCTAATTCAAATCAGGATATAGTTTAGTTTCTTTCTATTAAAGTCATAACTGCATGTCACTGACTTTTACTAAGTTGTACTCCAAAATAAAACACATACTAAAAGAAACACAGCAATTTAGGAGGAGGGCAATGAAATTCCACAAACATTTACAGTCTACATACTATATACCAGGTAACGTAAAAGGAGGCACATTTTATAAAAAATGGAGGGCACAAGGCTGCCAACTGCTTTGCCGAGGCTTCCTGATTATTACATTTCAACGTGACTTCCATGAGTTTAAAGGAGCCTCAGACGTAAAGTGGGACTAACACTTATCGTTAAAACACTTATATTCCTAGAAGATACAAAAGGCGCTCAGAATTGCGCCGAGAATATGGTAGGCCCTTAAAAGTGGTAGCTATTTTATTAATTATATAATGATATTTAACATTTTATCATAATTACTTTCAGGATTAAAATGAAGATTTTTTGCATAGCAAGATATAGCATCAAAGAATTGTTAATTACACAGAAACAGTCACTGGTTTTATTTTCATTCAGAGAATGAAGGTGCAGATATTAATCTTTGGAAAATAAGAAAACACAATTATAGATGCTGCAGCTGTGCAATTCTAAAAAACATTTAAAAGTGGATATGAAACTAAAATAACTATTTTCTTTTTAATATATTTATGTTTAGTAATGTTAATTAATTTAAAACCAAGAATCGATATCAAAACTTCTGGCTGCTTACCCTTGAGCCATTGAACACATTAAATGTCATTCTGAGAATGTGTGAAACATTTCTCCAAAATGGGAGGTTACTGAGCAAAAGAACTTCAGGTTACTGAGCTACAGGACTTGTCCAGTATTACTCAAGAGTTTGGGGCAAGTTGTTTGTACACACTACAGCTGTTAACCTTATGCTACTACTTTTAAAGCCATTTTGGTCTAAGGAGGCTCCTCCCTTTAAAACAGACCAAACTAGCAGTTTTTGCTATAGCAAAAAGCCTCATTACTTACACACATTCATTCATGTGTCTAGGGTTTGTTCAATCACATTTATGTAAATTGGTAGAAAAACCAGAATATAAGATAGAGAAAGGACCTTACAGATCATCTACCTATCTAACCAGCACACAATGCTCCTTTCTTCTCCTTTTTCCTTTAATAGGGAGATTTAAGCAGAGGTTTTTTAATGTGTGAAGTGAGACTAGCACTGTTAAGCATACCACAACCAGGCCAGCCAAAGAGTTTTCTCTCCTACCACAACATCATTTCCACAAGTCTGCATGACCATCCTATTGTTCGGCTCATTTCTGGAGTTCCCATTGGGAATGATCTTCAGTACCCCTGGCACATGCCCCTTTGTCCTTTGAGGGTGGCTTTGAATTTTGGAAACAGTTCAAAGTCTTTGGTTCAAACTGAGGTAAACAAGAGATATGACTAAGCTGGGGGACACTGACTATACAGGCAGTGACCTTCAAGTTTTAATGGCCTAGAAATCACCTAGGGAGTTTATTTAAAAGGCAAGTTCCCAGCTCTATCCCTTGGAGATTCTGATTCTCATCTGGGGTAAGGCCCAAGAAACTGCCTTTTTAATAAGCTGCCAATGTGATTCTGATGCAAGTGGTTAATAAACAACACTTTGAGAAACACTGCTTTGAGGACACAAGACTGCTTTCCTTGTAGGGCTTTAAACTGTCTCTGAAGGCAATTCTTAAAGAAGTCGTCCCCAAAATGTTTGGGGCAATGGTGGCTTCACTGGATCCAGTGTCTAGTCGCCTGATGTGATGACCATGTTGAAGATGTTAATTCTCACTTACTTCATTTGTATAGGTGAGCTGCAATCTGATGTGAGACCAACAACTACCTCCAAAGGCTGTGAACTCCAGGTGATGGAGGAAAAATGATGCAGGGAAGGGGAGGTTACAGTATGAAATAGTCACGAAAAGTCTCACTGAGAAGTTGATATTTGATCAAAAACTCAAAAGGTGAAGGGGGAAGTGAAACACACATCTCTGGGAAGAGAATTCCAGGCAGAGAGAACAGCAAATACGGGTTAGTACAGCTGGGGCAGAATGAAGCATAGAAGACAAAATTGATAATTTTGACTATTTTTACATGGCAAAAAACACCACAACAAGACCAAAAGATAAATGATGAACAGGGGAAAAAAATCTGAATTTCAAACCACAGAAAAAGGACTAACTTCCCTAATATATAAAGAACTCTTACAAAACAATAAGAAAAAGATCAACCAACAATATATAAAAGCTCCCAGAAATGGAAACAGTAATGGCTCATAAACATGTGAAAAGATAGTCAAAATAACTCATAGTGAGTTAACTCCTATTAAAGCTACAATAAGAAACCATTTTTCATCTGTCAAATTAGGAGAGAGAAAAAAACTTGGTAATACAGGTTACAGGAAAACAGGCACTATTGTACAGTTAGTAGGAGTGAAATTGGTACCAACTCCCTTGTGGGCAATTTTCCAATATTTATTAAAATTAAAAACGCACACATACTCTTAACCTAGCACTCCTACAACTGGGAATTTATTCTATAGATATATTTTCATGTGGAAATCTCTTCTATGCACAGGTAATTACTGTAGGTTTGTAATAGAATATTGGGCATAACTCAAACGTTCACCAATAGAATCTTGTTAAGTAAATTACATCATTTTATAGAATTTAAAGGAATACTATGCAGCCATAAAACAGAAAGAGTTCTTTATGAACTGACACAGAATATCTTTAAGATACAGTCATGCTCCACATAATGACATTTCGGTCAATGAGGGACCGCATACACGACGGGGCTCCCAGATTAGTACCATATAGCCTAGGTGTGTAGTAGGCTATACCATCTATATCTGTGTAAGTACACTCTATGATGTTCAAACAATGACCAAATTGCCTAATGACACATTTCTCAGAACGTGTCCCTGTCATTAAGTGACACAGGACTGTATAATGTTATGGAAAAAGCAAGGTGTTAAATAGTGTTTACCACTTGTGTAAAATTTGGGAAAATAAAAATACACTAGTTTCTTTTCAAATTTATTTTATTATTTTGAGGAAGATTAGCCCTGAGCTAACATCTGTGCCCATCTTCCTCTACTTTATACGTGGGACACCTGCCACAGCATGGCTTGACAAGCAGTGCATAGGTTCACACCTGGGATCTGAATCCGTGAACCCCGGGCCACTGAAGCAGAGCATGCAAACTTAACCACTGTGCCACTGGGCCAGCCCATATATCAGGTTTTTAAATATTAGAATAATTTATGGATAGATAAATAAGAAACTTATAACACTGCCTCTGGGGAGCATAACTTAGAGACAGGACGAAGCAGGAGACTTTTTATTACATATTGTTTTACGCCTTTTGAGTTTTCATTAACGTGAATGTAACAGCCAATCATGAAATAAATATCAGGTTTGAAAGACAGTAACTCCCTTACAAAAATAAAGAAAAATTACATGTAATATCAATTCCATAAACTTTTAACACAATGTTAATCACATTTGCCTATTTCTTATCAGTCTTATGTTCAAATATATCTTTTCCTTTTTGTGGTAATCATTGTCTGGGCGGATACAGTTTTTTAGCCTTCTACACAATAGCAATGAACCAGCATTCTAAATGGCTGAATAATATTCCACTGAGTAGATGTATGCATTGCCATATTCATAACTATTGACCTAAAATTAGATTTTTCTTTCTTTTTTTAATCATTATAAATAATATTGTGATAAATATTCTAAAGTACTTCCTCAAGAAAAAAAGTGTGAAATGAAATTTTAGGGTAAAAGGGCAGAATCACTTAATGACTATTGATACATATTATCAAATTGTTTTCTAAAAGGATGATATATGCTCTCCACACAAATGCAAATATCATAGGCATGTTAGAGAACACAGTCAAACTAAAGGCAAATTTAAGAAAACACACGATGAGATTTTTGGGAAGATTTAATATAAGAAGCATCTCTCTCTCACCTGTCTGAGGCTTAGACTTCCCAGTAACAGTAAACTGTTAAATTGTCTCAATAGATTAGGAGCCAGAGTTTGAAAGAACGAAATAACTTCTTAATCTAGCTCCTTGTTGTCATTTATAAATCACTCAAGTGAAAAGGCTTTGAGGCACTGACAGGCCTGTTTAATGGCAGGGCTGTAGCTAATCTACATGGACTAATTTATAGTAAGTTTTTGGAGGGACAATAATCATAAATAGATAATTGACTATCTTTTTTCTTACCACTGGTAAGAACATAAACATTTATTTTAAGTACCCTGTATAGGGATAATAGAGAACACCTAATCCAATCTCTTATCAAATGCAGAAATTCCTTCTCTAGCAATGTAAAGAGTAGATGCATTTTCCAGGAGCTGTATAAGAGAGCAAGTTTATGTTAAATGCCAGACAATATTTCTTCTGCATTTTGCCTTTTACCAATCAATATTTATGAGGGCCTACTAAATATATGACAAGATAAGACATAGTTTCTGTCCTTAAGATACTAAGGATATTTTGGGTTTGATAAATCAAGACCCCCAAACAGGAAACATAATCTGGTATACAACCAGGGCCTAGGATTAGCGGTTCAGACTAACTGCTGTAGGGAATCAGAGAAGGGAATGGGTACTTAGAAGTCAGGAAGAACTGTGTGTTTCAAGATGGTGCTCCTAGACAGCTATTAGGAGAACAGGAGTCATCTCTTACTCACCTCCTCATTCCTAGCACCTAGTGACTAATGTGTATTTGTTGCATGACTGGGCCAATTCATGCTTCAGTAACCTTTATCTTCATGATGACAATGTTGACCATAAAACCTTCCTTTTCCTCTTCCAACTACTTCTGAAATCAGTTTAATTAAGACAGTTGGCATGAATTATCATGGTCTCCAAGACCTCTTTCACTGTGCTTCCACATCCACAGGTCATTTGGGCCCTCAAAATAAGCAGGTATTGGTCCACAAGTTCATGACTCTAAGCTTCCCTCCTGATTTTGAGCATACTGCAGTTTTTACATAATTTTATCCTGTCACCACCCACTGACTGAAAGTAGGAAGTAGGAATTATTGCAAGCAGCACAACACTGTGGGAAGAACAAAGACTCTGGAGTCAAACAAACCTGATTTTGTCACTTACTAGTTGTTTCTCTGGATAACTAAATCTTTCGAAGCCTTAGCTTTCTCATATATAAAATTAAGATAATGATACTTGCTTTTAGAATTGGTCTGTGGATTAATAATTTTTTTTTTACTCCCTCTTATGTGCTTCAGGGTCAAAATTGGTTTTTCCTTTCTCCCCTCCGCACCAAATTAAGGATATGGCAAAATGTTTTCTAAAATAAGTTATAACAGCAATCTCAGACTCATATTACTAAACAAGGAATTATGCTTAGCAGCATGCTTGGCACTGTATTATATTGCTATGGAACTTCTATAGTATCCATTAGCATCACCATAAGATAAGATCATGCCCTATTCTAGGGTAGAGATTTGAAGTAAAGGTATATATTTTGTCATGTTGTCATGTTCTCCAATTTTTTCCACTGCAAAATTTGGAGATTTTATTATTATATAAATACTTTCCAGCATGATTTCAGAGTTAGTTTCTCTTGAACCTTGACATTTATACATAATTTCCTTATGTATTTGAACAGAACTATCATTCTACTGGATAAAAAAATGTGGGAGAGCGTTAGTAAAAAATCTCACACACAGGAGGAAAGTGTTTAAAAGATAAATGACCAACAGCACGGACTATTAGCACTTCGGTCACTCATCAAAGCTTTCAAGCAAGAATCAATTACAACCTAGCACTTGACAAAGGCTCACCTGAGACGGCTGATGTTTGACAGAGAGTTGAATGGACAGGTTGACTATGCAGGCTTTTCTTCTAAGCTCTACACCTCTTATGAGTTAGGTCATCAAAAATGAATATTTAAGGACCACATCACCTAAGCTCCCTACAGAATCACCAATACTGAAAAGAGATTTAATACAAAGCCCTCTGCTTTTACAGGGGATTGATTTAAGAAACAACTATTTAAAATAATCTGTCTTATGCAAAACAACAGTAAAAGTTACTGTCTATTATGTTTTCTAATAGCTCTCAAATAGAAAATGACGCAACAAAATTCAGTGCCAGGAAATCTTGAGATGAACTATTAGGCTTCCTTTAATCAGACAATGAGAACTGGAAATAGTAAACTGTAAACTTTAGGGCACAGTACCTGGTACATAATAGAAACTCAACAAATACATACTGTACGGGTAGATGAATAAATGAGGATATGCTTATCACATTTCCTTTTTCTCTTTCAGCTGCTAGAATTACAGAGCTGAATTCAGTGTTTATGTACAAAACGTAAGTCAACCCAGGTGTTTATAAACACTTATTATTTGCCACTTTTAATTGATTTTCATCTGATTTTATTTTTTATTTTCCTGTTTTATATTGTATTTATTCTTGTATAACTAGTATATCCATTTTTAAGTAGGCAAATTATAAATGCTAAATGGAAAAACTTAGACATATATATAGGAGAGAAAATAAGGGGAGTAAGAATGTTTTCCCAATTCAAGCCAATATATGGTACAATAAATGCTTAATATATACTTTACCGGATAAGAAATGGATAGGAAGAATAAACGGGACAGTAAAGGTTAGAATAAATGATGATAGAAATGACTATCACCTGAGCAATCTGCGTCCCTAAAGACAAGTACATACCTTGATTTTCAAAAAGCACAGAGCAATAAACTCAACCTCAGTCCCCTACAAAAATCTAGAAAAGTCACTCAGACAAATGGTTTATGAACACTTAAAAAGAATATAAAATGGGGTAAAAGGGCACATGTGTACAGTGACAGATGACAAAAGGTCTTTGGGTGGTGAATGTGATGTAGTCTACATAGAAATGGAAATATAATGACCTACACCTGAAATCTATATAATGTTATATAAACCAATGTTACCTCAATAAAAATTAATTAAATTTTAAAAAAAGAAAGAATATAGTAGTGATGACTGGGAGGCAGCATGGGTTATTAAGAATACAACAAGGCCAACTAACTATGAGAGCCTGCATTCTTATAACATCTAACAAATAATTATTGAGTATCATGGTCAGAAACAAACGTGAAAAAGACCAATGCAATTCTTGCCCTTACGAAGCTTATATTCTAGTGGAAGAATTAGAAAAAAATTTAAAAATAAGGAAAAGTAACGGCTTATTATAAAGAGTTCTAGGAGAATACCATGAAAGAGAATGATGGTAGAGAAACCTTCTCTAGAAAGGTTCATCAGGACTTTTTGAAGAGGAGACATTTAAACTGAGACCTGAAGAACAAAAACTTAGGATCATTTCTATCTGATGATTTCTGTTTTCTCAGTTAACTAGTGAGGGCAGCTGGGAATGGGAGTAGAGAGGGACATGAGATGTTTAGTGCACAAGGAGTAGTATGAAATAAACATCTCACCTGAGAAAGAGAACTAACTAGAGAATCACAGTAGGCTTGCTCAACATTACTGTGTACTCATTTGAAGTTTGTGTTTATTTAGAAAAAGAATCAGGGGGCTGGACCCATGGCCGAGTGGTTAAGTTTGCATGCTCTGCTGCAGGCGGACCAGTGTTTCGTTGGTTCGAATCCTGGGCAAGGACATGGCACTGCTCATCAAACCATGCTGAGACAGCGTCCCACATGCCACAACTAGAAGGACCCACAACGAAGAATATACAACTATGTACTGGGGGCTTTGAGGAGAAAAAGGAAAAAAATAAAATCTTTAAAAAAAAAGAAAAAAGAATCAGTCAGTGTGACCGTCTTTAGCAGTGTTCAACCTTAACGGCACAGGCATAGAGAAGGTGGATACATGGGTTCAACAAAGTGACTACAATGCGAGGAGACAGAGGGGAGGGAGTTTAAGAAATTACAAGGAAGTGATAATGATGGACCTTGAAATCTAAACAGGACAAGGAGGGAAGTGAATACTGGAGACAGAAAAGGATGGATGGAGTGAAGTGGTGGGGTCAATAGATTGGAGGGCATGATGAGATCAAAAAACTTTAGCAATGATGATACTTGAGCAAGTAAGTAGGATAGGAAGTGCTGGTCAGAGCCAGATGTTTGAAATCAAAATACATGAGGTGATATAGTTTCTATCGATGACCACATCTAAATGTGGTAAATAAGGAGAAGAAGAAAATTTTTCTGGAGTTAGACATGTATAAGAACTGAGAGGATTATCAAGAATGATAACAGGAGTAGAGATGATAAGGAGTTAAGGTATCATTTATGAGGGATAAAACCTGGGAGACTCAATAGAATCCAAACTTAAAAAGATCTTGTCAATCAATTGCGTTAGCAGAGAATAGCAGAGATCTGGTTTAATAACAACTCAGACCCAGCACATTCTGAGCAGCCTCATACCCGAAAAACTGGTAGAGGGTGTAGCTGACACCCTCAGTTCAACAGGAGTCAATAAGAAAATTACAGAACAGACTTGAGCATAGCATAGCACCAGACAAGCCTCCGGAGTACTATGCTTGATTCCTGCACCTTTAGAACGGGCTGGCTCTGGACACCCTATCATATGAGGAACAACAGAAAGAAATAAATTTGTCTGGTAAGAAAAGGCAAGAAAATTAGGGCAACAAGATAGCTGTGGTTAAATTGACAAAGGGACTGTAATGCAGAAGAGAAGTTAGGCTTATTTCAGGGAATTCCAAGGGCAAAACCAGAACCAAAAGAGAGAAAGTTGCAGCAGTTCTTTATAGGAAGAAACATTGTAGTAACAACCTTTTCCAGCTTTTAGAGCACCTCAAAAACATACTGTCTTTTGAATCTTCCATTACTCTCTCCCTAGCAGTATTCAGGTACAGACTGTAGTAATATTTGTTAAGCATTTTAAGGGAAAATGCCTGCATGGCTGCAAATTGGATGCTGACTAAGAACGCTTCTAAGCCCTGACTCTAAGATTTGGTGATTCTTACGTTTGTTTCCTGAGCAAAAGGTCCATGTCTTATACTTCTCTTATATCCCCCACAGGGCTTTGCACACAGTTATTCAGTACATTTTTGTTGTTGAATAATCCAGCTTGACAAGGTCATGGGACAAGAAGCATTATGTAGTAGAAAAGCATAGGTAGATTTGGGATTTATATCTCATACAACCATTTGCATGACCTTGGGTAAGTTACACAACCTCTCTGAGCCAAAAATAGTTTCCTCATATGTGAAATGGGACCTTTGCTATTTACTTTGCAGAAGTGTGGTTAAATGCATAACGTATATAGAGTGAGGATTAAATAAGCTTATACATACAGTGTCTGGCACATAGTAGGTGTCTAATTAATGGCTGCAGTTGTTATTACATGTTTAGTTTTTTTTTAAAGCAATAGTGATTGTCTTGCTCTTAGCTATTGATACTTTCTCAGGAGAAGCTCCTGTCACAAACGGCATGAGCCTGGAGGACAGTTCTAAGGGTAAGGAAACTGCCTTTATTGGTGTAAGAGGCAGAAAATGATTGTAGCCTCCTTGGCTACACTCAAAGGTCACTCCGACTAGATCATCATAAGCTGGTAAGGGCAGTATGCTATAATCTACTTACAAACTTTACTAACATTTATTTTTAAAACTATTCTTGCTTACCTCTCGTTTTTCTATTGAAAACAGTTGTGTCCAAGTTATCAGAAAGCCACAGAATTTTAGAGATAAAAGATCAAAAGTCTAAGGTCAAATAGGTCAGCCACCCCCCTCCAGTTTTATAGAGGAGAAAAAGATCTAGAAATGTTATAACACTCGCCTAATAACGTCTGTTCTTCATACTCCCGGACTGACTCTCATTTCTTAATTGCTCTAAATTTTATGACTGACATCTAACTGCACACACAGTGAGGAAATAGTTGTAGAGAAAGGCACAGTCTTTTAACAACAGCAACTGACATATTTAAATGAGTGTAGCTTTTGCTTTAAGAATAATAAGTTAATACTTACATAGCTTTCATAATAGCCAAATAATAAATTTTTGCTGCTGTGGTTGTTGAGTAACTTATGTGGGAGCTACTCAGAGCCTCCAAAACCTTATTCGATACCGGGACTGGGCAAGATAATTCCTCAGATTGAGCTACTTTACTGTTCATGTAAACCTGCCTCACTCTTTCCTTAGTCGAGGCGTAGAAAAGTACATTAAAGAGGACTTTCTTGGTGCTGATCATGTATGGAAGAAAGGAAAGATCACGGAAGGAGACCATTGAGGAGGATTCTTTAAATTGTTGCTGTGGCTATGGACTGAGTCAGCCAACAGTAGATAAATTAACAGATGGCTTTTTAAAAATTCCTATAGTTAACCCTTTACTTGCAAATAACATAAAACTGTCATTTTTCTCTATTACTATAACGGAGTCAAGTTCAAAGATACAAACATATGCTTGAGGAGAAGACACCAAATCTATTCCCTAATCAATTACCTAAACATGTAAGAAACAGGAGTCTGCCTTACTCTCCAATTCCAGACTAACAGTTATTTCCTCTTTCAATTTTTGGTGGTATATTTAGCAGATTAGATCATTATTGGGCACTAAAACCTCTATGAGTATTTATGCAGACTGACAGACAAATACTGGACAAATGTCAGAGGAACCAGTTTCCATAGGCAGTTTTATACAACTGAACTAATGTTACTTTTATAATTTCTCTGAGTGATTTACCACCAGTATTTATGAAAGAGGAGCAATGTGCTACCAATTTAAATGGCATAGGTGATATGATAGTGAAAATTCTTTAGAAACAGCCATGAATATAAAAATTATTAACACTGACAAGACAGTTAAGAAAATAAATAAATCTCTTGAGATATTTTCAATTTCAGGCAAAAAGAAAAGCAAAACACACAATGGGGTATATTACTTTTTTAGAAAAAAGATATTTCATTTTGGAAATGTCTTATTTTTAGAATTTGTTTCCCTAGATAACTCATGTTTTGTCATCTATATAAACACTGGATCAAGTACCTCTGACAGTCATATTTATTTGAATCTGTATATTCTAAAGTACTAGGATAACTAGCCATTGAGAGTGAATATTTGCCCATAACTATACATGAGTACAAGGAGTCACAGGACAGGAAAACACTTGGCAACAGAACAAATGAAGCAGCAAAGGCTTGGCGTTAGGCTCAAACTCATATATATTGAGAAGGCAATGATTCTTTTAATTCTGCGACTCTCACAATCAAGATTCCTGGAATACTTGAAACAGAGAGTGTTTACAAGAAAGACCAAGGAGAACACTAGTAGAGTAACAAGAAAGGTCTAGCCATGAGAAAAATGACATCTGATACAAACTTGCAATGTTGTTCTTTTGGATTGTCTTGTCAACAGTATCCCCTTTGTATTACTCTTTTCTAACAATAGTTTTCACAGAGACTGTGAAAACACATAGATAACTGTATCTGAGTTAAATGTATTATTTCCTGAATAGCATTAATTAGATTAACATCCAGGAAAAGTATTTGTAGTTTTTATGCAAATGCTTGATTCAGACACAATGCATGCACCACCAAGCAGCTATGATTGTAGTACTAGGCAGCAGTGTGGCGAGTACCCAAATCAAAGTAAAAAAGGCTTGTAAACTGGTAATTTAAAAGTACCTCAAAGAACATTTTTACAAAGATAATGTATTTTTTAAAAAGAGTAAAATACGTATTACATTATAAACAGTTTAGCCATCCTCTATATACAGACTGCCTTGTTCTCAATCCTAAGAGGCCATCACCTTTTATCCTTCCCCTCTTTCCCTTCCTTTCAGTACTATTAGGAAACTATTCACAAGTGAACCCTTGGACAATGCTGAGCAGTAATTATGACTTGCTGACAAAGAGATATGAACAATTACTGAGCCCATTTTGAAATCCTACACTAATAAAGTCATTAGATGCTGCCCTTGCCATGATCCTTCTAAAAGCTTCTGAAGTTACAAGAACACACGGCATTGTTTGCAGGGACAATTGCTGCTGGCAGAACGCAAACCTTGAGTTAAACCATGCTGCAAATTGATCTTGACATTCTGTTAAGACCGCCACTAAAAATCAAAAGCAGAGGAGAAAAGGAGAAAATGAGTGGGTAGGATGTAATCATGGAACAGGAGGGGTTCCTCCTCACCTCCTCTCCTCCCTCTTCACAAAACAAACCAGGGAGAAAATGACAAACTCTCCTGGTGTTTTGGAACCTTTATTTTAAAGCCTTAATTAAGCCCTTGACCTGGGATGTTTAGGATGGCAATACATTTCCTTTAAAAATACTGGAAGGAAAATGTAGCACTAAGGGCATAAAGAAGTTTGGGGAAAATTATACAGAAATCTGGCATGAAGGCCCTCTGGAAGTCTTAGTACCCTGACCACTACATGTCCATCTGTTTTAGCAGGTACTTCTGCAGAATCCATATCTGCTCCTAGGGGAGCAGCTGGAAATTAACACTGCTTGTGTCTCCGATGCAGACCCCACACCTGGGCTGTACTTACTGGATCAAATGGAAGTGTAGGGTTAGAGTAACATGGTCAGCTAGGCTTCAGCCAGGCATGAACCACCAAGTAGTTTAGAATTAAGAGTAAGCCACTGTGAATATGGCTAATTACTGAGATGGAAAGTGCAGGTGAAGACAGCCTGCACAGATAATAAGAGCTTTAAGTCAATTAACTCTTGCCAAAGATTAAGTAATGTGGAAAACTATCACTTGAATATTAAGGTTAACAAGTACCTGTCAGCACAGCAGCAGCAGTTTACAGTGACCTGCAATACTGCATGCAAGGGCATTAAGTTCAAAAGCTAATATTGACAGAAAATAGAATTCTGTCTGTGAACACTGGTACTGTGTATGCAAAACTTAATACAATGCTATGTATATGTTACATGCAACCTGTGTAACTCAGGCACTGTCAGTAATTCCTAGGGAACTGTTTGCAGTTACTCTGAATACTGCTAAGAAATAGTGTGCAATGCCTAATTTAACACTTTGTAGCATGTACACTGATGTGTGAAACATTTTCACCTCAGGAACTTCCATGCAAGCAACTCATTCTTCAGCACTCATAGCTGGCTGATAACCCGGTTGGCACTATCATAATCAAATTCAATGTTTAAGTTTTCTAGAATTAGATAATCAAAATCAGTACCTATACTGGATGGACTAAGTGAGACATTTGCTTTGTGGGCCCTCCTGGTCAGAACAAGAGATACCCATTAACCCACGTATTACTCGTTAATGTTGGTGGTTTACTGTGCCACTCATGTTATGTGGCTTTCCTTGATGAAGCAACTTCAGCCAAGAGATAACAGCTTAGCATTGAGGGGACTTATGTGCCAATGTTCCCATGCATGTAGTAGGTGTCCAAATAGCTCTGATAGAGGGAAGAAAATTAATGCTTATTGTGCAAGCGCTTTATACAGTGCTATCTATATTTAGTTCCGCTGGTGCCCAAATGGAAGTTTCCTGGCTGCTGGGCATATCTCACTATGGTCCCATGGACATGTTTACTTTAATCAATGCCACCACCATTGCAGAAGTCTCAGAGTATCATCCACAATGGCCCAGTTTGAGAGGTCAACTGCTTCAGGGATATCATAGAGACTTGGTGAGTCTGGGAAAGAAAGTCTGGAACGACTGAATGAACTCATCTAGGTTTGAATTCAAGCCTCTTGCCAGACGGCCTGTGGGTGCCTGGGGCACATGAGCATAGATCAAAACATTCTGGGGTACTACAAAGCCAGCAAAACACAAGGTACCCAGTCTAGCCATTTTTAGTTCATTCTGTAAGGAGAAGGAAGGCTTTTGCTTTAGTAGTCCTATTAATGGCTGTGGGGGAAGACCACACAATTGGAGGGAGATAGCAGCATTTCCAAGGCTCTTTCCATTACCCAAGCTGTCCTCTTTTATTTTTCAATAAGCCTACTAGAGATTATTTGTTTATTTACCAATATAACACTTACTTTTTAAAGGCACTGTGTAACTCATTGAGATTACAGATAGCTCCCTTGGGGAGCTGACAACCTAGCAGGGAGACAGACAATAATCATACAATGTAATGAGTGCCATCAACACAAGTCAGTATAGGGATATTATGGGAGCATACAGAATGTGCATTTTAACCTAGACTGAGGCAAGAGAAGGATGGAGAGAGGCAAGACTTCCCAGAGGTGATATCTGCCCTGAATTTTAAGAAATTATTCTTTCACAGCCCAAGCATTCATTCACTAAGACTATATTGTACTAAAAATATTTTTATTGTATCAGTTAAATCCATGATGGTGTTCTCTGTGTTACACATCCAAAAGACTATCTGATCTCTGCTCCACTGTCTATCTGTAAGTGTACGCCAACACTGGGAAGAATCATTAACAAAATAACTTCTTGGGATCTGTCTATCCTGACTGGTTGACTTCAATCCTCAATCCAGTTCAGACCACCATAGCATTATATCAGCTGGCCAGCTTCTATTTTTTCTCTCTTCCACAATTATGTAAATCACTGACCTTTCATTTCAGATACCTAATTATGAGGTTTAAAAATATCAATATTCTTTTGTAAAAATAGCAAGTATTTGCAACCCAATAAACTAAGGATGCTGCTAATACAAAAATCCCTAATAGAAAGAGTAAAATTCTAATTCCATCTTTCCATGTGTTATCTCTTTCAAGTCCTTCCCTGGCCCCCTCAGGTAGAGTAACTCAGTATGAAGTTCATCCATACTCCCTCCCAAAGAACCTGGCACGTACTTCACATTACATATTAGCTCTTATGTCTGTCTTGTTCACTAGACTATGAGTGTTTTGAGCATTTGCACTGTATCTTTTCCAACTTTTTATCCTCAGTGCATAGCATCTTTCCTGGTTCATATTAAAAATTCTGTAAATGTTTACGCAAAGAATAAACATGAAGGAAATTTACCTTTCTTAAGATACTTTTTAGCCAATTCCAGAAGTGATTTGCAGGATCTCCTTGTTTACTATTATCTATCTGTTTTTAGCTCTTTCATTTACAGGTAAATCCTCCAGTTGCTATCAGGATCAATTTTCAGATGGATATTTAAGAAATTATACACTCTAGCACCTCTCAAAACTAACAAGGGCTTTCTGCCTACTCCTTTAAGAAAGAATGGCCCTGAAATCTGACTAGACATGGCAGCCAACAAGACTGTACAGAGTTTTCCAAGAAAGAAACCTCTATTTAGATATACAATAACAAAATCATAAGCAACATTCTTAGGTGGAATTCATTTGCCAAAGGCTTGAGTTTCTTTGTCCTAAAATTTTGTAAAGTGCCCTGCTAAATGAGACAAATAAAATGAATAAGCCTTTCCAGAAGATGACAATTTAGTGAGAGAGAAGCCAAGCACATAATCATTGTTGCTAAAGTGTCCTGTCTCAGTTCATATTTGGAATATTCCAAGATCAATCTAGAAATTATTCTAATCCGTTTTATCCAGATATAGGTTGGTTACCTTAAGTATTCGACTCAGAAACAAAGTTATGAGAATCATTTTGGAGGTGGGAAATCCAAGTCATCATCATCATCACAGGGGTGTATAACAGCAACATTCTATAGAAATCTGTCTTTTTTTATTTTGGTTTGTTAGAGAAATCAGAAAATTTAACTTAAAATAACAATTGACATTCATATTCTGTTAACTTTACCAAAGCATTCACTTAGTTCAATATCCTTCACTTATCTTCTACACACATGAGAGATTCACAATAAATTGTGGAGGACTAATGTTTCTGTAGGCTTAATCAGAGTATTTCTCGAGCAAAAGTAAATTTACTTAGCGAGTCCCTTCCGATCTTGGGCATCAATGTCCCCAGCTATCATATCAGGGAATAGTCCCAGAAAACCACTAAGAAAGCATCCAGACTATAACGGCTTACAGGCTCAAAATTTATATGATTAGCCTGAACTAGGATAGCCAGATATAGGACCAGACAAGCCATCCATCAGAAATTTATTTCCAAATTTTTACATTTGAAATAAAGAAATCACAGTTAAAAGGAAACCCACAGCAACAACCTTATTTGTGATGCCTAGAAATCTCTTCTGTATTTCCACATATTAATCTGTCTCATTTTAACTGTCTGGTAATATGCAAACGGTGGCACAACTTTTGATATATAGCCCACTGATGAATAAATATTAGTGTAGCAGCTTCTATCAAATTGAGTAAGTTGGACGTTTTGTTACCTGGTGTTAATAGCATCAAATGGATGATGCCACCAATTTTCATGACAAACAATAAATGTGGTGATAAAAATCCAAGTAAGATTATAGAAATGGAAACTCAATTAGACAATTTTATTTAGATGAATCTATGATAGGTGGTAAGGAAATTGTGGCTAAGCTAAGCCCTTTTGGGGGCAATAAATCAGCCTAATTAATTAATTATCTCACAATTTCATATATCAAAAGGAAATCTACCTTTACTCTCTTTTAGGAATATAGCATTACAATGAGTTTTCATCTTGTATTTGTAAACTGTGTACAGTCGCTACATAATAACACTGCAGTCAAGAAAGGACCATATATATAATAGTGGTCCCATAAGCCTAGTACCATATTAGTACCATATAGCCTAGGGTGTAGTAGGTTGTACCATCTAGGTTTGTGTTAAGTACACTCTGTGATGTTTGCACAATGATGAAATCACCTAATGATGCATGAATGTATTTTCCCATTTGCCCTAACAGTACTAATAAGGAGGTGTATAAGAAAGGTAGCTACATAATTTTATTTTTTGCTTTCTAGAGAGAAATGTAATACTTTAGTTTTTAATTTGTAATATGGATAGAATTTGATTTTGAATAAGGATGCCAAGTATCTTAAATTCTAGAAATCGCTACATTCCCTCTCTCCCCATTGCCCTGTTTCTTGCTCCTATAAATGATTATTAAATTGAATTCCTGGATGTTTCTATTTTCAGTCTTTAATAGCACTTCTTTTTATTTTCATGACAGTAACTTAATAATAGGATGCCACATCTTGAAAAATGTAGATTGAAATATCCTATCATACTTCATAGCCCTGTAATTCACTGAGAAATAGCTCTAAAGCCTTAAACAAGGCCTTTATTTTGTGTTTTAAAAAAGTGTCATAAGGAGTTAATAGGACACAGCTGTACTGGCTCTTTCTAATAAGCAGCTTCTGTCGCTTTGGTCACCACAGGTGTCTCTGTAACCTGCAAACTCTTATTACTAGTGTATCAAAGTTGTGCTACTTAACAGACTTCTTTAGTAAAACATAACAAAGCAATTACATGGCTGTTGATTGCCAGTCATAAAAAAAAACCCTCAAACACTGTTTTTCAAAAGAAACTACACTGCAATTTTTTGTCATTGTAAAATAAAAGGAACTAAGGAATTAAATGGAGGATAGAACAAAATAACAGCAGGTAGTCGACTGAACTTAGCCACTACAGATGGTTTAGAAATAGTGTTTCCTTCTCCATCAAGTTGTGGATAAAAGGAAAGGAGGAGATTCCTTACTGCCAGTGAATGGCAAAAGATTTAGCCAAGTCTCCAGTCTATGTATTTTGCCTCATGAAAGACCTTCGATGCTGCATTTTTATCTGTTTTTGGCACTGCTTTTCATCACCTTTAACTGAGTGTGAATAATAACCTGATTTAATTTAAACAAATACAGGTGCTAAAGGTTCTTTATTTATGTATAACAGGGAACATTTCCAAGGCAGAACGAAGTCATCCTATGAAATTTCCTAACCATTTGCTTAAAGAAATGAAGTATTAGATGGAGAAATTGCTTCAACATTCTTTTGCTTCACATTTAAGGGAAGAATCATCTTTCTTTTCAGATTCAGATTACATAAAACAAAGTCTGAATGATGAGCAAAAATCAGTGAGCCATAAAATAATAAAAAGACAAATCAGATGATTTCTAATTGTTCTATAATTGTTTAAATTAGGTAACTACAATAGGCTTGCCTTGAAATGAATTAATTTAATCTCCCTGTTCATAAACCAGCAGCCTGTGATTATGATTGTGTTAACACACCCAAAGTAGCATCACAGGATGTTATGGCTACATGTGTAAAAACATGATGAAATATATTTCAGATGGGAAACTCAGGCAAAATATGAAGACTTAGTCATCACTTACAGATATTACGATTAACAAACTAAGTAAATTTATCCTGACAGCTAGGAAAGAGATTTTTTTTTTCCTATTGAGAATACAGATGTGTGCAAAAGAATGTGTGCAATAAAGCGATTACATCAATTAGCATATGCTAGAGTTAAGCTATTACCAACTCCACTGGACTGGTCCAGAATGTCCTGCTTTCTTCACTGGAAGTATTAAAAAATAAACTTACTACTAGGATTATATGTTAGACTTGCTTTGCCTTTTCTAAACATTATTAAAAACAGAGATTTTCTCTAAATATTCAACAACATATTAAAACATTAGAACACACAGTACACAGAAATGTACCATGTCTTACTACAAAAAGACAAGAACAATGGATTTTGGTTTTGGCTTTCAGGTTATTCTTGAAGAAATCTCTTATAAGTTAAGGTATATTTTCACAATTGCAAATGACTGCATATGTTTACTACAAGAAATAACTTTTATCTAATTAAATGTAATGGTATAGAATTTCATGCTGAGGCTGAAAATGTTTAAGATAAGAAACCAAACACAATGACGACTTTTTTTTTAAAAAACAGAAGCCCAACTTATAACCTGTGAACAAGAGTATTACCTTGCTCTGTTGGCGTCCTTTGTCAGATCCCAAGCCCAGGTTATAAAATTTTGACTCAGATAAGAGACAATAGATTCAGCACAAAGCATTTGTGAGCAGAACACGTTGGTTAATACACTTTCATCATGATGGAGGTAGATAGCAAGAAGCTTTCTCTGAAAAGAGGAGAAAAGACCGATGAATTAAAATATCCATTAATGTAAGATTTCCTGAATTTTGGAAAGGCATAATCAGTCAATACAAACAGCAAAGACAAAAATTAAATGCTATTCCCTAAAAGAGTATCTGACACTTGGAGTTCCTAAAGCATTTATTAATAGGAATAAATTTTGCTTCCTTACCCTCTAAAGAGGCTAGGATGATTACATTCCGTTTTCCAGACTGCTGTCACAGATTTCTGTTAACATGTGCAAGCCTATCTCAAGCAGAAATCGCAGTAGAATTGCGTTTTCTTTATATAAAATGGATTTACCATTCTTCATATTTAATACATACTTCATATGTAAAGGGAAAATTAACTTCAAACTATTCAACTATACAGAGAAAAAATATGATTAAGACTGAATGCCAAAATCTCTCTTACGTATTTTTTATGTTTTTAATCTGAACATGAATAGTCTCTTCTACTTGAAAGGAAAAGGTCTAAAATGAAGTTTTGCTTTCGTTCCACAGGTAACATCAAAGCTCTTAATGTGTTCCCATATTAAAGTCCTTATTTAAGAGCATGTAACATCTAATTGCTATTTGAAATGAGGATAGGAAAATGCTCACTTCACATGAATTCTTTCTCGTTTATATTTCAGAAAATGTCCAATGTAGTTTCCAATAGGGAAAATTATTCTTCCTCTTTTGCCAGATAAAACTTGTTTTCAAGAAATGACATTTGCTCTCTTAAAAATTCTGTCATAGTTGGATATTCAATAAAATAATTTAAACTAAAAACTGAAATTGAGCAACATAATTTGCAACATGTCAGCTTTAACAACAATAATAATGACAACTAAAGAGCCTAAACTGCAGCTGACTAACCTCTTGGTGCTGCCTTGTAGAATAACTGAGTTTAAGAATAGTCAGTTACTAGGAAATGGAAAGATAAAATTTTACGGTAAAGACAATACACAAACCAATCTGTGAAATTCTGGCAAAAGAAAATTTCAAGGAAGCTTAGGGTCTTTCCCTTCACATTAAATAAGGATGTGATGATAATAAAGAAAGACTTGCTGTATGGGATTCTAAACAAAAGAAGGACATTTAAAGAAAAATATAAGGCTCATGTTGATGAAGGGTTAATGAAGTCTGATGCTTGGAATCGTCTTGATAAATAATCCAAATTATAATAACAAGAAAAAAGTACTCATGAAAATATTTTCTTCAAAGGTAAATTTTATACTAGACGAGGCTAGCCAGAAGAACATACATAGATTAAGACTCCAAAAACATCTACTATGAACAGAGGCACTGTTAGTTACATACCCATTATTTACTTGAATCCCCAAAATAAACCTGTAAAACAGTATTCTTAACTTTATTAGCATAAGGGGTAGGGGAGATTTAGAAAGCTGACTTGCCCTAAATTCCACAACTGGGATTGGAACTCAGATTGACTGACTCCAGCCTAGTTGTTTCTTTGATAACACAGCAGTAGCAGGAAATCAACCACAGTGTAGTCAAGGCTTGGAATGCTCAGAGAATATGAAGATGCCAGACTGGCCACTCATACATCAGTGCTTCTGGGGCCTCAGAGACAGCATGTAATGGGAGTAAGGACAAGATTCCTGAGTATAAGTAGCTCAGCTACTCCAACAGTAGCTGCTTCCATGTGTCAATTTATTTATTCATTCCTTCAGCAAGCACCTGTTGAAATACTCTTTGTGTTGGGCCCAGCAGGAAGCAATGGTGATAAAATGGAGAAGAAGACACAGGGTTTCTTCATCTATGTTGTGGTCTGCAGATACCAGTAGATGGCTTCTAGGATGTTTGTAATCAGATACGTTGTTGGAGAAATACTTACCTGGTAAATTCCTACTCATCCTTTAAGGCTCAAAGCAAATGCCTCTATGAAACCTCCCCTGATTCCCTCAGGCAGTAAGAGCTTCCTTTTCTGGGCCCCTATCTTTCTCCACTAGTATTATAACTGTTTACCAGTTTCCCCTCTAGACAAAATCTCTCTAGGGTAAGGAGTGGGTCTCTTTCATCCTTCTTTGCATCCCTAAACTAGAAGAGGTCTCAGCATGTTTGATGAAAGAAACCTGAATGCTGATATCAACCACAGCCCTCTGGCAAAAAAGGACACCAAATGCAGCAGTGACGACCAATCACTGTCAGTAAACAAATCTAGAAATCTGCTGCTTTAGGCAAAGGAACGTGAACCTGGCACTAACAAATTCAGAGCTCCTCTTAAGAGCTCTCCAGCTGAATAGACAGAGGGATGTCAACCTCTAATTCTGCTTGATCGTATCTCAGCAACTACATTTAATGAGACACTGGGAACAAGAGAGCTGTCCACTTTTAAATCAGCATATTTCTAACCAAACAATGGCAATGGCTAAATCTTTAAAATGCCTTTTTCTCTCAAGAACACTGCAATGGAACATTTAGACTTTGGGAAAGAGATTAGTGATTTACATTGCTATCTCACTGATTTAATTTAAATGCTCTTCCAAACCAAACACACATGTGCCGAAGAGGCTACTAAGAAACCCGACATGCAGAGTTCTCTATAAGTGCAGCCGACAGTGTTGACTGAAACTAAACTTGGAAATCCAGGCCACTAATGCACAATATCAAGCAATAAAACAGCATCTCTTTGGCAATATTTAATTTAAAAAAGAAGAAAGAGGCAGGCGAAGATCAGGCACTGTCTGTTTTGGAGGATCAACCATTCTTCATTTCAAAGCATTGGTCCCTGCAATATCCAGGTTACTGTGCTAGAATCTCGACTATTATATCGCAGTTGTGAGAGGGAGGGCAAAGATGTGTTTACTCAGTGATTAGGCCCTTAGAATAAGCCTCTAGCTCCTAGAGAGACAGCTCACCACTTATTCATTTGGGCCAATTCACAAAGCCTAGGAAGATTAAACATCCATGCTGAGAAGACAAGCGAATGCAGACGGTGAAAAAGAAATAAAAATTCTTTAAAAACTCTGAGATGACTTCATTATTTTTCCACAAGGAAACTTTAGGAAAGTGTTTAGTTAGAGAAAAACCCACATTGACCTCTCTCTAAACCCTTAATCTTTCCTTTGTGGTGGCATTGCTTTGTGGTAAGCGACTGGCTCGCCTCGCCCCTCTTTTCACTGGAAGCTGAGAGAAAAAAGGCTCTGGAGAAACAGTTTTCGTTCCAGGGACACAAACCCCTGACACTGTTAAACATGAGATGCCAGGAAAACACACTTAAAAAAAAAATTCTCACTTTAAGCTCTAAACTGTGAGAAAGGAGATGATAAAAAGAGTATCAGAAGAGGATCTTCAGGCTAGGGGTACTCCCACAGTCGCTTTCAAAAGGAAAACTGAATAATCTTGAAATAATCTTTTTCTCTAACATAACAAGCTTTCAACAAAAATTTTCTTCTTCTATTATGACAACCATAATAAGCAAAATATAGACTCCTATTAATATGCCAATGCTATTAAATTTGGGCTACATAAATCTCTGATTCAATTATAGGCACAGCTAAATGAGCCCCCGACTCAGATTTCTGATTATTTTATTGAGCTCAATTAAACACAAGCAGAATCAGTGAGAACTTGGTTGAGCACATCAGAAAATCGCTTTTGTGAAGAAAGGGCGTCTAGTACATAGAAAAAGCATAAGAAAATGTTTTGTTTTCCATTACTATAACCATTTTTCCCTTTGGCCTATTAATAATTTAGTTCAGTAACATTTACGGAGTGCCTATGCGTTAGACATTGAGAATATAAAGGCGAATCAAACAAAGTCCCCTTGCCCTCAAAGAGGTGGAAGGGTGGACTGGCCTATGGGTAGGCAAAGATTTAATTGCAGTACCATATGATAAGTGATAAGATTGGAGAATTTTAAAAAACCCTATCTTTTATTTGTTTTTTTTAATTTGTTAGAGGTAAGTCCGGCAGATGACAAAGGCAAGCAGCCCACCTACACTCTCCTCAAGACTCCCTCTTTGTGCTTTAGGTTTTGGTTACACAGTGTAAAGGAAAGTCTCCAAGCTTTAAAGTAACAGAAAGCTCTGTGCTGAACTCAGTTTTGCCACTTACCAGCTGTGTGACCATGGGGCAAGATGAGTGTTGTAAGGATTGTGGATGAAGTAGGTAAAGTACCTATTTACAATGTCTGGCCCATAGTATGTGCTGAATGAAATGTAGCTATTAGGATGAAAATTCCAGAACTATTCATGCAAAATAAAGGATTTGAAAACAATTTCAAGAGAAATGATAGCCATGAAAATGTATTAAAGATTATGCAGCTCCTTCATTTCTCCTACTGGCAGCAGGGTTTGGGATGTGTAACTGTGTCCTTGCCTTCAAGGCTTCACTAATCTTCACTTTCAAATCCAGGAGCTAAGGTACTAAGTTGATGCTAACGAAATGCCAAGCTGACAGCAACCAATGTGACGTGGCCTTGAGCTACAGTAGCTGTTGTATTTAGACATTTAGCATCACAGAACTATAGAACATTAAAGCTGGAAGAAATGAGTTGGCTGTGTCTCAAAATAAGCCAGGCACAGAGCAGACACTCAGAAAACATCTGCTGAGGGACTGAAAAGAAAGTTGTCCAGTTTCTTTTTGAGTACTAGAATATCCATAATCTGTGTGTTCAATGATTTTAAAGTTGATATGACAAATTATTTCTAGAAATGGTAGCTCAGTTTTTCAGTATAAGAATTAAAAATAAATTTAAAATAAAATAATTTCCTTTGTGTAAACTGGGACCTGACTTTATTTCTCCTCTTCCTCTTTTCTATCACCATTATTATCACCATAATAATCAGCATCATTATCACTATTATTATTTTTTTGTTTTTGTTTTAAGTTTGGGAAGGTTTATTGATACAAACAACTGATACACTGCTATAACAATAAACAATCATTCATCCTTTACCTAGATGTATCAATTATTAACATTTTGCCATATTTGCTCTATCATTCTTTTTATGCTTCCTTCCCTGGAACATTTAAAGTTGCACACATCATGACTCCTCCACTCTACATAGTTTAGTGTTTGTCTCCTAAGAAACAAGGACATTCCCTTACAAAACCATAGTATCTTTAGCACACCCCAGATGATAATATTGTTACAATAATATCATCTAATATAGGGTCCATATTCAAATTTCCCCAAGTACCTCAAAATATCCTTTGTAGCTGTGTTATTTATTGTTTTAAATCTAGGCTCTAACTGGGATCATTCCAATACACTGATCACTTCCACAACCCTGTTCCTGTATATGGATGTTCACAGGTCCAGCCCAGCATCCAACTGTGCCTCAGGAAAAGTATACGGTGAGAATAGAGGCAGGGCAGCATGAAGCCACACTACCTGGGTTCAAATTCCAGCTGTGTGACCTTGGGAAAGCTACTTCACTTTTCTGTGCCTTGAGTACCATATAATGGCTCTGGAGGTCATAAGTCCAACACTCTGTCTAGATAGGAGTGGTGATTGAGTGCTATAATAGAGTTGGTCCTGGGGTCTAGGCATGAACATCAGATTGGCTGCTTCTTTATGAAAGTAATCCTTGAGCTGAATTTTAAAAGCAGGATATAGTAACTGACTTCTCTGTGACTTGAGCTAAATTTTAAATTTAGGTGATAGTGAGGAAAAGAAGAGTGAAAACAAAAAAAAGCAAAGAGAAAAGTTTGGAAAAGGCCCAGAGAAGTCAATGTCCCACTGTGCTCAAAGAACTTGAAGCTAGTACTTTTTAAAGAAACAGAGTGCAGATTGATCTATGGAACGAATCATGACACTTTGCCTTTTTTGGCTCCCGAAGCTGAGTTCTGGGACCAAGAGGCAGCAACCTACTGGAGAGGCTCCAAAAGGAAAGAGCCAGCTCCTGAAATTGAGGAGATGCCAGGATGGTGTCTTTTTCCTCTCACTTCCTGAAGCAGACGCTGGGATAGCACTCTGAAGTTTTGAAGACACGGATGTATTTGAGTCTCACATAGGGAGAACTCTCATATGGGAGTCACAGGTTAAACAAACAAACAAAGCAAGCCTAAAGTAAAATCAAACTCTCTTCATAAAATAAGCTCACAAATGTCCATTGGGTACAGAGCTTTAGCAGTTTTCATTGTTCGGTCTATAATACTCAGGTAATGAAATATATTTGAGGAATACCAACATGTGACTGAAGTTTTCATGAATAAGGAATAAGAAGCTCAAGTGACTGGCCATTATAACAAACTGTAGAGAGTCAGGCAGGCTCTTTGGGGAGGCTAGGAGAGAGAGTGTAGAGGCAAGAAAGTAGACAGTTTCAGGCCAGACCAAGGATCTCATCTCATTGGTTTTCCAGGTGAACACTTAGGAGCAGTACTAAGGACTGGAAAACTGGCCTCATAAAAGTGAAGGCAGCATTTTTCAGATCTTCCATTCTTCTCTTTTGAGAGGGATAACACTACCCCTAGTTAACCAGAGGCCTGTTAAACAGGCAGAACAGTATGAGTGTGAAATGTGAAGTACACATTTTGAAAGGCACTGGTAAACAAATACTCCCCTCTCCCACTTTTAGGCCACTGAGCAAGAGAAAAAGAACCCACAGCCTACCTATGTCATCTGTTTCCACATTCCAGGAGGTTGAGGAACCACAGTAACAAAGAATTGAAGATAAATTAACAGTAATTTTTCAATAAAAGTGTATTGATAATAATGCATTCTTGCTGAAAATCATAGAATTTCACTGATTTGTTGGTGCACATGTTCAGTAACCTTTTACTGTCTAGTACTGTCTGGTAGATTTCAAAGTAGAATACTGTAAATTACATGAACAAGCTAAGTGGAGTTTAAGCATATAGACCTGTAGTAACTCCTAACCATCCACTTAATAGGAGTGGCAGAGACTGTTAGTAGTCCCTAAATATTTTCCATTTCTTCTTTAGTGAGGAAATCTCTTATTTATTTTTTTAAGTTGGATTAATGGCTGACTGAAATAAAGAATAATTTCTCATCCTCCCTTTTACACAAGTGTAGCTATGTAACTAAGTTCTGGCCAATGTAAGCAGAAGAGCTAGTTCGAGTTCCAGCAGTCATCCTGAATCATGACATAACCTGAACTGTACCATACTGTGGAGCAACATGATAGAAGGAAGCTGAGTTTCTGACTCTATGATGTGCCATACAAGGGCTGGACAGACTACCTCTGGACTTTTTGAAAAGAAGAGAGAAATTAACTTCTCTTTTGTTTAAGCCATTATTAATCTTAATTTTTATGTTATAAGCAACCAAACCCAATCCTAACTCCTACAATAGGCTAACTATCAGAAAGCCTTAGTCGTACCTAAAAATGACAAGCCTATTGAACTGTATCATCAACCCATAAGATCTGAAGAAAAGATATACATTTATGGATTAATTCTCGGCCCATCAGAAAGACTCACAGCCTCTAACGGGCCCTGAATTATACTTTAAGGGATTACAACTACCACTGGCCCAAGGCAAATGACATGACTGTCATTTAGAAAGCTCCATCTTGTACATCTGGTTAATAAGAAAGGAGGGACCCTATTCTCAGAAGGCCAAGTAGGAACCATGGTTGAACGAAGGCAAAAGAAGACATGGAGGTTGCTACTTGGTGGCCACCTAGTCTAGTCTTCATGCAGAGATAAGGGAGAGCCTTCCGATAACATGCAGTCCAGTCCATTTGACTCAGACAGGATAGCCTACTAGGATTTACAATAGTGTAATAGTGAAGTGTACATCTACTTGAAATTCCATGTGTGCCATATTATACATATTTGAGACCCAATAGGATGGCTGAAGTCAAAGCAAACGTTTGGTCCAGGTATTTTTTATTTTTTGCTTATTTATCTACCTATCCATGCACATACATAATGTTTACAACACAAAAGGAGGCATATTGTACACACTATTATGCATCTTACTTTTTTCACTTAAAAATATATCTTGAACATCATTCCATATCAATATATATGAAGTGGCTTCGTTCTTTTTAATGGTTACATAGTACTCCACTGTATGAATGACATATAAGATGTTTCCAATTTTTTGCTATTATAAACAATGCTATAATAAATATCTATATATTTATCTTATTTCTCATATGCTTAAGAATATATGTGGAAAAAACTTTGCTATTATAATAGGTGAAAATGATATATTAGTGTAGTTTTCATCTGTATTTCTTATATTAGGGAAAATATGAAGCATCTTTTCATATTTCATGAGTCATTTTTATTTCTCTTTCTGTGAAATACCTGCTTATATTGCTTGCCCATTCTGGGTTGTTGTCTTAGTGATTTTTGGAGTTCTTCATAAATATATATACTAGAGAAGTTAAGTTTCAAATATCTTTAATAAAGATATTATACACTACTTAGTATCAAAAATACTTTGATTTTCTTAATATAGTTATTTATAAAAGACAGCAAATGACAAGGCAAATACAGAACCAACAGATTCTATTGAAATGCTCCACAGAAGAAAGAAAGGCCAGAACACATTAGTGAAAGCAGTATTATTCTCTCCTGTTTTGTTAGGCACTTGAAGGAGGGTGTGGGAGAAACAGGATACTAGAACACCCTTATATATAAAAAGGTACACAAAAGCTAACAGGTTGTGAAATTTAGAAGCCAAAAAGTTTGTAAACTACATTGTGTTATTACTATACTATGATTTTCTAATCATTGCCTGACACTCCACAACTACACATACACAAATGTACACAGTTGCGCAGTCTCACTGCCACCAATTTCTCCCCTCCAATCCATCCTACAAACTGCTACCGTATTACTTATTCCTATGGTACAGCTCTGACAGTGTCACCCTCTTCAAAAACTTTCAAAAAAGACCAATGCGGAACAACAAGTCTTTAGCTGGCATTCAGGGGTTTGCAAAGGTGAAACCCCAGTCTACTTCTCGACTTTAGCCCTATCTCATCCTGCTCCCTTACACGTACCATACATAGCAGCTCAACAGGCCTATTCATCTTCTCTAACATGTGCATCTGAACAACTTGGTTACTGTTAAGGTGAGATGCATTATTCCAAGGTGGGTTCATTGCCAAGATAATTTTATCCCCATTTCAGAGAAAATAAAGTGCAGGCATATATAGCTAGCCAGTATCAGGGCTTAGTTTCAAATCCAAATCTGCCTGATTTATTCAATGTCCACCTACTACAAGCACATAATCTTAAAGATGTTTCACATACATTTCAAAGATGTTTTATGTATATTAACTTTTTGTTAATCAACTTTGAGAGGTATGTATTACAATGCAAATTTTTAAATGTAGAAACTGATGCTCAGGGAACCAGAATTCTGATTAGTACTCTTTCTGCCACCCTCTTATTTATTTATTTTTTAAAGGTTGGCACCTGAGCTCACATCTCTTGCCAATCTTTTGTTTTCCTTTCTTCTCCCCAAAGCCCCCCAGTACATAGTTGTATATTCTAGATGTGGGTCCTTCTGGCTCTGCTATGTGGGACGCCACCTCAGCATGGCTTGATGAGCAGTGCAAGGTCTGCACCCAGGGTCTGAACCAGTGAAACCCTGGGCCGCCGAAGCAGAGCACCTGAACTTAACCGCTCGGCCACAGGGCCAGCTCTCCTATATCTCTTATTTTTAACTGAAAATGTTTAAGATTAGACATGAAACGGATTTCTTGAATTTATAAGTGAAATACTTAGAGAACAAATTTAACTTTTTATCCTTTTAAAATAGGTAATATGAATAACAAATACCTTCTAGGGCCAGGGAGGGCCCTTTGGGACAAATGATAAAAATATGGATAAAGTCTATTAACGGAAATCAGCCTTGCTTTTGATATTTTAATAAATTTTACCTGTATTGCTTTTCAAATATAGTTAAAAGGTTCTCAAAAAGATGGTGAACAGAAGTAGACCAAGAACATTTTACACAGCAGCATATCCTTTTTCTTTTTGAGGAAGATCAGCCCTGAGCTAACATCTGCCGCCAATCCTCCTCTTTTTTGCTGAGGAAGACTGGCCCTGGGCTAACATCTGTGCCCATATTCCTCTACTTTGTATGTGGGCTTGCCACAGCATGGCTTGACAGGCGGTGCATAGGTCTGCACCTGGGATCCAAACTGCCGAACCCCGGGCTGCTGAAGCGGAACGAGGAAACGTAACCGCTGCACCACGGGGCTGGCCCCCATAGCAGCATATCTTAAAACTAATTTAATAAATTTTTAACTAACTTAAAAAATAACTTTAATATGCACACTAAAGATTTTTACAATTTTATTTAGATCTCATAACTCAGAGAATTGGAGGCAAATTCTAAATATCATACTAACAATATACCGTTTAGTGGAAACATCTAATTGCAGAATAGTGTATTTGGTATGGTTGCATTTATGAAAAATCTATCAACTTTTTACTGACATACATGTTTGGAGATTTTTTAAAAATTGCATTTAAAAGTAAAAACATTTAATGGTGGTTATTTTTAGATTTGGGATTATGTGGTAACTCATTTTCTACTTTAAAGGCATATGTATTTTTTTTTTTTACAGCAAACATTTTATTTGTATAACGAAAACATACTTAAAAAAATTATATTATCATCATAGTTCTTATCTCACACATGTGCAGGATGCTGTTCTAGCTGTCATATAAAATTACTCTAAAGACATCGTCTGCATTTAAGGAATTTAAATTGAAAAGAAAACAAAGGCAAGATGACCAGACTGGGCATATTTTCCAAAGCACAAATAAGTTTGTTTGCCTGGTTTTTCTGGATGATGGAGTGCTAGAAACTCACTAACTACAGCTATGGTTTCAGATTTGTGTAGAACTTATTTTTCTTAAAAAAATTCATCAGTCATGGTATTTACATTTCTTTTAACATGAGCATGTAGAAACAGCACTACTTTAAAATGGGCTGACTTTTAAAAATAAATGTAATAAAATTTGATAACTAACAAGCACTGTTATAGCAAAGCACTCATTAATTGCTGTAAATGCTAAGAGGCAGTCTCAACATTCCTTTCTAGAACCGTTCTTAGAGCTAGTTCATGAACTGCATGTGAAAATCAGTTTTGCTACTTTACAAACATTTGTCAAATTTGTCCAAAACTGCTTAACAGCACTTGAGCCACAGGGTTGGGTGTATTTATGGATAGCATCCCATTTAATCCTCAAAACAACCATATAAAGTAGATATCATCATCATTTCCCTTTTTTTCCCAGATTGGAAACAGGCTCATTACTTGTTTGGGGCCACAGAGTTACTAAGTGGGAAATCAAGAATTGAGCACTGATTTCCTTAACTTATTTGTGTGCGATATTTGGAAACAGCATGGGTCTGAAGTCAAGATCTAAGGAGGTGGAAAAGGATTACTGGTATCAAAGCCCAGTCTCCAAAGGAATGCTGGGAAAGAAACAATCCTTCACTTGGGAGATAAACCCTGGCACTGGGATCTTTAAGGCTGTTGACTTTTAGTTACTACAAATGTCTAATCATTCTCTAGGGTACTTTTCGTTGTGAGGAAAATTCAGGGGTAGCAGGAATGAGAGGTGGAGAGGCTATAAGGAGAAAAACCTTCTTTAAGAAACTCCCAGCGGGGACTGGCCCCATGGCCTAGTGGTTAAGTTCGTGTGCTCAGCTTTGGCGGCCAGGGGTTTGCCGGTTCAGATCCTGGGTGCAGACCTACGCACAGCTCCTCAAGCCATGATGTGGTGGATTCCCATGTAGAGGAACTAGAATGACCTACAACTAGGATATACAACTACGTACCGGGGCTTTGGGGAGACCAAAAAAAGAGGAAGATTGCCAACAAATGTTAGTTCAGGGCCAATCTCCTCAAAAAAAAAAAAAGAAAGAAAGAAAGAAAGAAATTCCCAGGGAATCAGGGTGCGGCCAGTGGCAACTCTTCAGCAACCTTAATTAAGGAGGCTAACCATTGGCTCTCATTTAGATAAAGATAAAATATAAACTTCATTCCACAACTATCTTTTAAATGTCAAGGAATCATAGCCCCCTCTATGCCTTGGCCCCTGCTGACCTTCCCAGCCACATGCCTTACAATCCAACTCTCTGACTTGCATTTTTTGCTTTCTGTCTTAAATTTTTGGTTGTAATCCCCTCATTTTGATCTTTTTGTCTTTGCTTTTGACTTTTCTTCTGTTTAGAATTCTGTTATTTGCCTAAGTATTACTCATTGTATAAGATTCAGGTCAGAGGTACCCCCTCAAGAAATCTCCCTGAACTTCTAAGGTGGACGAAGTACCTCTCCTCTTTGCTTCTATAACATATTATATTATGTGGATCTGTTTATATTGTTTTATCTTCTCCATAGACTGTGAGCATCTCAAGGGCAGGAAACCTCTATATTCCAGGTCCTTAGTAGGCATGTGATAAATATTTATGGCCTTCAACTGAATGAACAACCTTAATAGTTAAGGGAAAAGAAAGAGGTCATCAGAAGTCAAAACTTTGTCATAATATAAACAGAAGAACTTAGAATACCTGTTTTACTGAAGTTGGAGCTCTGCTTTGGACAGTATTATAAATTCCTCATGAAAAAGGCAGAAAGAACTTTGAACACTCTCACCACCAAATGTTCTCAAATGAAATCAGTTTGAAGCAATTTTCATTAAGATGGATTGAATGTGGCATCGTGAGAAACACTTTATCAAATGTAGTGTTTTACTTAGTGATTAACTATATACCAGTTGATGAAGCTCCCCAAATCCTTTGTAATCCCACCACTCCAATAAACATTTAATGAGTATATAAGTTCAAAAAGCCTGGCAGAGGATTTAAACCTTCAATCTTGTTTTTATTTACTCTTGGAACTCAATTTCTCACTTTAAGTGAAGAATCCTGGTGCTTGAGGCTCATCTGTTGCCCTGGTAAAATTAATGTGCCTCCCACAGTTTAAATTAAACGTGATATTTAAGATGGAAGAAATTTAGTAAGAATGCCACAGTATCGGTCACACTCGCCTTAAAATATCTCAACATGAGCAAATTTTCTTAAAAATTATTCATTCAGAAGTCTTAAAAAATAATATTGAAAAAGATTTGTTTTAACTCTCAAATATGAAATCTGAAAAGGAGAGATGAAGTTTGATAACTGAATCCTGCAGTACAGAAGTTAGCACTGAAAAGTGAAGTACAGGGTAAATCACACTTACCTGTGTCGGAACACCTGAGCTCTTATTTGGCTTCTACTACTTACTATGGATGTGTCTTTGGGCAAGTCATTGCTTTTCTGAGCTTCCTCATCTGTACAATGGGAATATTGATATTATGTCCCTATCTCCCTGGTTTGTTGTGGGATTCAAATGAGATATGTATAGGAAAATGTTTTATAAACCACAGAGCACCATAAAAATCCGAAGGAGCAGTACTATTTCTATACTTACATGATCCTCTTTAATTAAAAGGAGATGTATATCATTTGGTTGATGACCATAATAAATGTACCTGCTTAGATTTAATTTTGAGTAACTTATCCATTATGTGGATAAATTTTACTTAAATTTAGAGTAAGTAATAAATGATGCATAAACTGTTGATCTTTAACTTGAAAAGAGAAATGAGGAAAGAAAAAAGCCCTGGACAAGGGGAGAAAGATAAAGATAGTTTAGGAGTCCAAAAAGGTCAGTGGATTTTGGTATAAATCTAATATGAAGCAAAACACTGAATTACATGAACCAATGATTTTTCATGTGTTAAAACATCAAAATACTAATCAAAAGCAAACAATCAATTGTTTCATTAGAAATATCCAGAAATCAATAATCAAGAGTTTATGCTTCGCTGGGGATCAACAGTCTGACTAAATCCAAATGCCAATTTATTGTGTTAGACACTTAGTAAAAGTTCTTTTGTCTATTGTATACTGTATATTTAAATAAGTATCTTCGTCTAAAGTTATAATGCTTAAAGTATACACAGTATTTCTCTTAGTAGCTTTTACATGGATTTAAAAGATGTCTATGCCTATTTGGGGAACTAAAGTTTACATTACAAAAGGCCCTGACATTTTCTGTTGACTTCAACTGCTTAGCGATCTTGCTAGAAAGCAGAGACAGAGAGATCCCAAATACATTCTTATCAAGGAATGAACTGAAAAACAGATTATTTTACAGCTATAATTAGATAATCTCTCAAACATATTTATATCCAACAATAAGTGACTGTTTCAATATAATAACATGGCCATACAATCAGAGACTCTATAACCAATAAAAATCCCATTATAATAAAGTATTCAGCATTACTTCCAGAACATTCTTGCAAAAACAGTTTGACCTGAATCTAACAAAGCTTTTAGACCTAATATCCATTTCTCAGGAAATACAGATAGAGGAAAAAGTCAAATAACATCACAAGAAAGCAATCACACAAATCCAGAATTTGGAACAATCTCTAAGTCATCTAATCAATCTATAAATCATCTATGCAGGATCTCTTCACAAAGTAAACGTCATGGAAAAAAAAGAGAGGGGGTGGGTGCTTGCTTAAAAGAGATTTAAGAAATCTAACAACCAAATATAATTCGTGATCCTTGAGTGGATCGTGGTTCCAGAAAAGTAGTTAAAAAGACATTTTGGGGACAACTGGTGAAGTTTGAATATGTACTGGATATTAGATGATATTAGGGAATTACTGTTAATTTTGTTACATGTGATAATGGTATTGTGATCATGTTGGAGAATAGCATTATTTTTGGAAAACGCATGCAGATGTTTTTAGGGCTATAATATGATATCTGTAATTTACTTTGAAATGGTTCAGCAAAAAATAATGAATGTACAAGGGTATCCCAAATGTTTTTGTGCAGTTTAAGCTTTAATAATTTCAAAAGTTTAACTGCTACAACCTTCAAAAAATCATCAGAAACCTTATTTATATTTCTTTTACATTTGTTTGTTTTTGTGAATTCTGAAAAATAAATTTGAAATATATTTTTGGTTTCAGTCAATGTTTGCCATTTCCAACCAGAGAGGAACTGAAAGAAAAATTTGTCATAAAAACTTTACTCATCAAAATCACAAATCCAAGTAAGTACAGAAATGTAAATAATTAAATTTCAAATGCTGCTCTTTTATAAATGTGTAGCAGTTAAACTTTTTAAGCCCTAAAATTCCATTAAAACTTTGGGATGCTCTGTATATAGAAGAAGCAAATATGGCAAAATTTTAGTAATTATTAAATATGGGTATAAGGGATTTGGGTGTTTATTCTTTCTTATTCTTTTTACTTTTTCTGTATTAAAAGTTGTTGTAATAAAAAGTTAAAATATTATAAAATATAATTAAGGAAATTACCAGATACTATTAAAAGGTAAAAATAAGCTGTTTTAACAGGATTATAACATGACTCAATTTCATATTAAATATGCATAAATGTATTATTGAAACATATAATAAAAAATATGGAAAAGCATATATCATAAAATTAACCATTAACCTGTGTTAGAATATTTTCTTTTTGTTTTTCAGTATTTTCCATAAACTTATATTTATGGAAATTACAAGGTGTATTACCATAAATATGTATTTCCTCGAAAATAATGTCCATTTTATATAGATTTAATAGTTAAAAAACAGATGCTTAAAACAGCCTCTACAATGGGCTGTTCTACTATTCTGAGGATAAAGAACAGTTCATGTTTATATTTCTTAATCTACTTCATTAAACCATCAGTGATAGCTCTAAGTTTGATCACTAATTATTGTCTTGGAATTCAATTTTTTAAATTTGTTTCAAATGAAATTTTCTTTAGGTCAGAGTTTAACATAAACTAGAAAATAGAAATTTCAGAGGCATCCCTGAACTCCATTCTCAAAATTCCTTGCCCTCTTTAATTCAAATACCTTTCCTTCTACTCTACACACTATTCTTTCCTTCCTCTCTTTTTCCTTCATTCATTAAATATACAAAATATTTACTATGCATAGGGATGTAAGGTACACAGTCACTGCCAAAGAGAAAAATTAAATCTCTTGAGAAGACATACACACACACACACACACATATATATATAAAGAGAGAATGGATAATTATATGCAATGTAAGTGTAACAATAAGATGAACAGAGGGTATCATTGTAAAGTACTAAAGGGGTGAGTGTGGTCAATGTGAGAGTATTGGAAGAGTCAAGAAAGGTTAAGTCTCAGAGGAAGAGTAGGACTCAACATGGTAAAGAGCAGAATGAAAGGCATTATAGATAGTGGGGAAACATGAAAAAAGAGCAAGATTATGGGGAAACATAAATAGTACACTATGGCTAGACGTATTAAGTGTAAGGCAGGGAATGGGAAGAGCTGAAGCTGGATAGATAAGCAGGAGCCAGATTACTGAAGTCTTGACTGCTGTGTTAACATAGAAATAGAGTGATTGCATAGAATCTTCTTGCTCAAAATGTGCCTTCTGAATCCTTGTTATAAACTTTAATCTACTTGATTTCAAGATCACAAAGCCCATTTCTATATTTAAGGAAGAATCTTTTTTGTTGTCTAAAGTGACTTTTGGGAAAAATATTACAGTTATTAGATATACGCTATTAGATAGAATAATCATTTTGGGAAAAGACTGAAAGACAAATCCTTTAGCAAGAACCTGTCAATCATGTAACTGAACAGAATACAAAAATGTAGCTGGGTCTCTTCTAAGAATACCCATCTTTTTTTTTCCCTACAAAAATATCCTGTTTCAGAGCTTAAAAAGGCCTTCTGCAAGGCCAGCAGTATCCTATTTATACTACTGCCCCTCTGAAATGGGCATCTTGGTGATGATTAGGTTGGTAGATGAACCAGAAACAAAATCAAGTCTTCAATCTGAAAAAAACAGAAAACATTAAGCACTGACTCAGGCCTGGTGGTAAACCTATGGGACGCACTTTGTAATCAGAAAAGGTAAGACTGCACTTACATCTCGGGCTTTCACATAGAAGGCCTCTTGGAAAGCAGCTTCTAATGAGCCAATGAAAAATACAGGATGGCAGTCACCATATCTATAGGAAAAATTGCGTCTATTAATTCAAATACACTTCAAATTCACTTCAAAGTTTCACAAGTCTAACCAATAACTTTTAAGCAAATGTTGAGGCTAATGTCTCTTAAGCACAGACCAAACATTAAAACATTTCTTTAAAGGCTTGAGAATGAGCTTCACTGGTTTTTAGAATTCTTCTTGGCTTATACTGATATATTAGAACGTTGTAATTTTAAGTACATCTAGCGAATGGATTTAATAAGTGCTATGAAACCTTATGCCATTTACAAGTAGCAATTCCTTGTTACCCACTTTCACAAGATTTTCCTAATTTCAGTAGCCTTAACTTTCCATTTTAGTTCATTTATTCCAAAAGTCCAACAGAGAGGGAAAAAATGGTATCTTGCAAAGTTTCCAAATGATATTACATTGGAAAACAGAAATATTATTTACATGAAAATTTAGGGTTAAATATTTAAATCCTCTTTGCTTAGACACCTTAGGGGAATCTCAAATGCATATAAAACATTTTATATTAGGCTCTTTTTTTGGGTGAGGAAGACTGGCCCTGAGGTAACATCTGTTGCCAATCTTCCTCTTTTTGCTTGAGGAAGATTGTCACAGAGCTAACATCAGCCAATCTTCCTCTATTTGGTATGGGGACGTCACCACAGTGTGGCTTGACAAGTGGTGTGTAGGTCTGTACCTGGGATCCAAATCTGTGACCCCGGGCTGCTGACACAAAGCATGCAAACTTAACCACTATGCCACCAAGCTGGGCCTATATTAGACTCTTAAGAGAAGAAATGTTACATGATTCCAAAACAAAAATTAAAAGAAAAAAATTAACTAATTAACTTATATTTAAAATTTTTTAATTATCTTTCAATTTAATATTATTTTAAAGGATATTTTGTCCTAGGATATACTAAAAATTAGAAATGTATAACCCAATCCTTTGGGGAATATAGTCAAGAAATATCTGCAAGATATTTCAACATAGTCAAGAAATTAGTGATTCATTTATTGTATTGCTATAAAGATATGGAGATAAGATAAATACATCTCTAAAGTGGCATTAAATGGTTTACTAGTTATCTGACATTAAATACTATGTGTTTCACTACCAAGAGTATATAAATTGTTAAATGAATAGTTTGAATACTTTAAGGAAAAATTAAAAACAATCAATCTGGGGCCAGCCCTGTGGCCGAGTGGTTAAGTTCACATACTCCACTTCGGTGGCCCAGGGTTTCACCAGTTCAGATCCTGGTCGCGGACCTAGCACTGCTCATGAAGCCATGCTGAGGCAGCGTCCCACATAGCAGAGCCAGAAGGACCTACAACTAGAATATACAACTATGCACTGGGTGGTTTTTGGGAGCAGAAAAAGAAGAAGAAGGAAAAAGCAGATTGGCAACAGATGTTAGCTCAGGTGCCAATCTTTAAAAACAAAACAGGGGCCGGCCCAGTGGTGCAGTGGTTAAGTTCGCACGTTCTGCTTCGGTGGCCCAGGGTTCGCCAGTTTGGATCCCGGGTGCGGACATGGCACCACTTGGCAAGTCATGCTGTGGTAGGCATCCCACATATAAAGTAGAGGAAGGTGGGCACAGATGTTAGCTCAGGGCCAGTCTTCCTCAGAAAATAGAGGAGATTGGCAGCAGATGTTAGCTCAGGGCTAATCTTCCTCAAAAAAAAAGAAAACAACCAATCAATCTATGATTAAAATTGTTCCAGAAAGATCACAGTAGCATTATAAGAACATCAATTTTATATATTAATGTGCTAATCCTACCTTGAAGAAAATTCTGCTGCAAATTGTAATAAGGCTTCTTCTTCATTTTCTGCATTTTCTGGCACTAAAAAATAAACAAAAGAAAAAACAAAAACAAAAAACCAAAACAAATAGACACAAAAAACAAACCACATAACATCTAATTTCACATATAAGAAATATATTCAATCAATAAAGAGGAAATAAAATTAAATTTTAGCTTCTGTGATATATCTGAGGAGACGTTTTAACTTCACACACATCAGAAGATTTCATCAGACCTTAAGTAAGAACCTTAAAAAAATTCCAAGCTCATAAATTTTGGAAAAGCAACTGACACAATCTGCTAAGCATTTTAGATATGTCAGTCATCAATTAGGATTTCAATGTTTTCTTAAAATGACACTTTTGTGATTAAATTATATAAAAGGATCTGGAATTATTTTAAAGACCTACTAATCAAGAAAATGGTCAATTTTACGTAAATATCACATCTGTTTCTGCCCACAGGAATTCCCTAATTTCACACAGTAATTGAGCCATTTAAGGACTTAACAGCCATTTTGCATGTAGCACTGCTTGAGATTCTACAATATCATCTTGTAAAGTGGAAGTGAGAGATATGGCACATTTAGTTTACTTTTTTCCTTCCAAAGATGGGTGCCAGTAAATAGAAAAGTAATATTACTGCTCTTAAAACTGATATCTCCAATAAGATCTGGGGAAACAAGTACATTCACAGAAAGTAAAGCTATTTGTTTACCAACCTCTAGGTTTAAAGTAAAGAGACAGACATGATTAATTATACACATGAAGCAAAAGTCACATTTCCATGTATTTTTAATGAATTTTACTAAAGCACTGGGAATTGCTTGCCTTAATAAAATCGAACTTAAGAGGTTCTGGTTCTAATAAATAATGCCTAATTGCTATATTTTATCTTTCCAAACCTGGAAGTCAGTATGAGATTTTTAAGTTTACTGTTCTTCATAAGTTTCTGTACTAGCAGGGAGAATTATAAAGCTGGACCCAAAGAGCTATTAATACTCACTCATTGGAGATTTTCTCAGAGCAGATGATGCCATGCCGAATACTTCTCCATCATCCACCCCAAATTCAGAAGCATCTTCAAAGTCATCTCCATCACTATCACTAACCATATGAACATCGGTGCTTTGCTATTGAAGGAAAGTCCTGATTAGTTTCAGGGATTTTTGTGTGTTTTATCTCTACCCTATAGTACACAATTAAGCACTCAATAAATATTTGCTCAATAAAAGAGGAGATGGGTACAATTGGAGAGGTCAGAGATGAAGTAAGCTAGTATATGAGTCTTTCAAAAAGCTCACACTAATCTATATTTGCTAGGCAGAAGCAATGGTAACAATCTCAAACTTGCCACTTCCTTACTGCAATTCTCAAATTTCTTAGTGCAATATGGTATATTATCCTCACAGTGTTATTGGAAGATAACATGAAATACACTACATATGACAGCTCTTTGTAAACCAAAGGCTATTGAATATGATATGTAATATGATGCTTCAACTTAATAAATATTTATTGAGAATTTACCACATGCTGGGCACTGATAAACATGCTCTGTTTATTTCGTTTTCAGCAACATCAGTTGAGGCTTAAGGTATTACAATTAAAAACATCAGCTTCAAAATATAAACCAGGCTGCTGGTCTCCAGGTTAAAATGGGATCTAAAATATTCTGAGATTTAAAACATTCGAACTGAGTTGTGGTACTGTGAAGGGGGATCCCAGCAAGGTATCTGGCTAAATGCCTGTCTGTACTATGTTTAATAAATACAGTCTATAAAGACTATTTAACAAATGAAATTCCTACCTTTTAAAATATGTCGCTATGTACTTAAGTTAGGAAAGTGGAGAAACTATTTGATCCTTTAGTCTATGCAGAAGGACCTAACTTAGAGATAACAATGTTTCAGAGAGCACCGAGAGAAACTTAGAATCAAAGACTCCTAAAACTTGACTAGAGGGAATGTTAAGAGTTCAGCTAGTCATAGAATCATAGATTTTAAAGCTGGTAGGGATTTTAAAGATCTCTCATCAATGGTTCTCAAACTTCTTTTCACAAGGTTACATTGTTCCTCTGGCCCCAGGCAAAATATTATGTAAAATAACAAGTGCATACAATAGATAAAAGTAAGGCCACTTGTGGTGATGCAAGGAGAGAGCATGAGGAGCCTAATGCCCTGGGCTTGGCCTTTTCTTCCTCATCACCCTTTGACAGCTCAGGTACCTCTGAAGGATCTCAGGACGTTATGGAACAACTTTTAAAACTACTGATCTAGTAAGTCTAACAGCTCCAAATGAAGAAGCCAAGATATTTACTCCGTTTGACTCAGTAGGTTTAGCAATAGGAGTTTACCTCATACTAGGATAGGGATTTTAATTTTGTACCTGTGTAACCCATTATTCACTGTGTCTTCACAAAGTATAGAATTCCCAAATCTCTTAAGATCCTGAAAAGTGAAATCCTACCACAACAACATCTTCAAAGGGAGGTATCTAAAAAGCAGATTTTGTTGAAAAAAGTATATTTCAAACATGAATTATTGAAGTATCTGCAAGAATGAACTACTTAATTATGTATAAAGAACTCCCAATCTCTTCACCTTTTCTTATCAGCCATCTAACAGGTTAGGAAAAGCTTTTCCCAAAAAATGAGATAAATAATCTTTTTTTCATTAATGTTTGCTGATGAGAGCAGATAATCTCTTGCTTCAGTCATTGCTGCCCTAAAATTCTTTGAATCCAGAGAAGCTACTTATTCAGATTTTAAAAACAGCTAAAAAAATCTGTGATTCTATTTTGGCTGTTTATTGCATTCATTTATTCCCTTTATCATTTACCAAACTTTCATGAACCCCTACTAAGTGCCACACTGCCTGGACCTGTGTGAAAGGCGTAGTCTATGCTCTCTCGAGCAACATCATATAATATATACAGATAATTATAATACCTAGTGATAAGTATTAGGACAGATATGTTCAGAGGAGAGCACTAAAGACACTGGAAGTGGGAGGGATCGGGGCAAACTTCCTAAAGGACATGTTAACCAAACTCTTTGAGACAGAAATTTAGAATGATCTCAAGAGATTTATTATGCACCCCTATGTTCATTGTAGCATTATTCACAATAGCCAAGATGTGGAAGCAACCCAAGTGCCCGTCTATGGATGAATGGATAAAGAAGATATGGTATATATAGACAATGGAATACTACTCAGGCATAAAAAAGGACAAAATCATCCCATTTTCAAGAACATGGATGGACCTTGAGGATATGATGTTAAGTGAAATAAGCCAGACAGAGAAATACAAATACTTTCACTCATGTGGAAAATAACAAATACATAGATAAAGAGAACAGATTAGTGGTTACCATAGGGGAAGTGGATTGCGGGGTAAGCAAAAGGGATAAAGGGGCACATATCTATGGTGATGGATAAAAATTAGCCTACTGGGGGTGAGCACAATGAAGTGTATTCAGAAGTTGATAAATAATAATGTACACTTGAAACTCTACAATGATATAAACCATAATGATCTCAATAAAATTACCTGAAAAAGAAATTTAGAAATCATACATATTTGGCACCAAGGCAAGCCTATAATTGAAGCAGATGCTCCTTTCACCAACTAGTACTTATGAAGAAGCACCAGGTTAAAAACTAGGTATACAGAGATAAAACATGGGTTCTGGCCTTCAAGAAATTTCCATTCTAAAAGAAGATATATTTAGTTGCAAATATGTCTTTTTCAGTGTGATAAGAGATACAACAAAAGTATAAGCAAAGGCTGTTGGAGAATAAAGGAGAGAGTGATAAGTTACTCTAGGACCAGTGAAGACGACCGCGCAAGGCTTCACACAAGTATGAATATTTAACCCATACCTTTAAAAAAGATATCAACGTTATGGAGTGTGTGCAATGGGAGGCTGGTGGGGAGGGAACTGTACTCTAGACAGAGAAAAGACTCAAGCAAAGAAGTGGATACTTAAAAAATCAATGAAGAATTCAGAAAAGCAAACCGAATCATCTGCTTTATGTTTGGGAGAGGAATGTGGACTAAGGGCAAAAGGTCTGATGGAACTAGATTGTGTCAGTCCTTAAATTGGCATGCTAAGGTATTTGGACTTTACTGATGGCAACAGGGAAATCAGTGAATGTTTCTAGGCAGAGGACTGTTCAAGGGAACAACTCTGATGGCTGTGTGTGTATGTTTGGGTAGTGTGGTAGCATATGGCAGACTGGACTGGAAGATATGACAAGGGAGACTTATTTCAAAGTTCCAAATGAGAGAACTGGAGGGCCTATTCTTGAGCGTAGCAGTGGGAACTGAATGAAGGGGACAGACTTAAAATACACTTGAGCAGAAATGATAGGAATTGGTGACCAATTTGATTTGAGGATGAAAAAATGGAAGAGGCAAATATGACACCAAGTTTTCTAGTTTGGGTAACTGAGTGGGAAGAGAAGGTAGGTCTGGTGAGGGAGGATATTGAGGTCAGTTCTCACACAGAATAAATTTGAAGAAGCTGTAGGACAAACAGGTTAAAACATGTAATAGGCAGTTGGAAAAAAATCTTCTTAGGAGCCCACGAAAGAGGCCCAGAAAAGATTTAGATTTGGAAGTAATTAGTATATAGATAATAGTTGAGGTTATAGGAATGAATAAGATCACTCAGTTAAAAAATAAAGGAAGAGTGGTAAGAATAAGAGTTTATAGAATATATATATATACATATAATATATATCATATATATGTAAATATATAAATAAATATTTCAATTGGTAAAGGAAGAGAAACAGTAAAAGAGACGAAAACACAGCTGTCAAAGATTAGAAAGTCAACTGAGAGAAAGAATCTTAGAAGCAAGGTCTGAGAAAATTTCAATGGAGACAAGAACTGTAAACAGGTTCAGTAGGATGAGAATTAAGGAAGAGACAGCTATAGTATTAGGACAAAAAAAAAAATGACAAAGAAATCTGAGTTTATAATCAAAAGACCCAGTGTTGAATGCTCTACCATTTTCTGTATGACTCTGACCATGTGTCTTTGCATCTCCACTGCAGAATGTGACTAATAATGACCTACAAAGGTGGCTGTGGAAATGAAAACAGATGGCAAAGCATGATATCTTACAAAGACTATTGTCTGACTCTAATAGTTAAAATGAATTTAGTTATATGGGAGAAAGAAGCCAAGTTATAGTGAGTTAAGTGAATAGAAGATAAAGAATAGAGTCATCCTTTATAGATTACTCTAAGAAGCCTGGCTGTGAAGGAAAGGATAGATGGAGCCAATCAGGTGGGAGCCAGGCTTGAATGAATATTTCTTCTTTAGGATGAGATTTGAACTTGTTTTTAAGATGAAGAGAAGGAACCAACAGTGAGGGAGAGGATAAAAATGCAAGAGACATCTCTTATCCTTCCCATCCTGTGGGAGAGGTTAGCATGGGTAGAATCAAGAAAATGGGCAGAACATAAACTCCAACAGGAAGAAACTTCTCAACTAACAAATTAGGATAACAAATTTGATGCTGATACAAAAATACCCTCATTTGAATAGTCAAAAAGGAAAGAGTTGTAAAAATCTCCACGTATCAGATCAATTGATTCGACAGTTTCAAAGAACAACAAGTCGTTCAGTGACTGGAATGAACAGTTTTAGGCTTGTGTTGATGATGACCATTAGCATGGGTAAGGACATGGGTTTTTGGAAGACACGCTAAGTTCAGTTTTAAACAGAGCGAATCTGCAGTGGGCATTCAGATGGAGATGTTCAGGAGGAATAGGATTACTATTTAGGCTTGTCTGCCTGTGGTGCAATGCCACAGTATGGTGGAAGAAGAAAACAGTATGCAGCATTGCACCACAGGCAGACAAGTTAAATACTTGTCTCATCAAGTTTTAAAAATTGAAATACAGGTGATGTGAGTGTCATGGAGGAGTGAATTTGCCTGGGAATCTCTCCCCTCCAACATACATCAAAAAGGAGCAAGCATATTCCAACAGAAAATACCCTAAAAGCACAAAAATCCTCGGAGAGTCACAGCAGCCACAGGATGGAGGGCAGAAAGGCTGGAGCCCCACTTGGAGGAGCTGGAACAGGGTAAGAGAACTCTTCACTCCCTCCCTTTCTAACGACTGTGGTTGCTGCTGCGGGAGGCTCTGAGAGGGAAGAAGTGGGGGAGGGGTCCTGCATCCACAGGATCACCCAGGACTCCCTAGGGCCCCTGCAGCCTAGAGGGAGGCCCTCTAATGGGGTGAAAGCTTTTGGGCAGGGTGACCTCATCAAACCAAGACGCCAGGAGATCAGATAGCACAGGGAAACCAGGACTGCACGCAGGAGACAGTGCCCCTCCCCCAACCCACACCGCGCCATCTTGGCTGAAGGCAGAAGGCTCAGAATATGCGTCTCTTGACCCCCACCCAGTGGCGATAGGCTGTAACTGGAATCAAATAATATCACAATGGGGAAGACCCATCCTTCCAGCATCAGGCACTTCATCAAATCTCCAGACCAGAAAGAAAACAACAAGCACCCAGAATTCAGTCCTGAGGACAGAGAAATAAGCAAAATAATGACAATGAAGTCAAAATAGCTACCGTCAAAAAACTCAATGAGGTAAAAGAGAATATAGACAAACAATTCAATGAGTTCAGGAGCTACTTCACAAAAGAGATTGAAACTATAAAGAAGAATCAATCAGAAATATTACAGATGAAAGACACAATGGAAGAGATACAACAAAATATGGATTCCGTGATTGCTTGTGTGGACACCATAGAGGAGCAAATCAGCATAATCGAAGACAGACATGTCGAAGTGCTCCAGATAGAGGAGGAGAGAGAACTAAGACTAAAAACAAATGAATAAAGTCTCCAAGAAATATCCGACTCAATGAGGAAATGCAACATAAGAATTATAGGTATTCACGAAGGTGAAGAGAAGGAGAATGGAGGAGAAAGTGTGTTCCAAGAAATAATAGCAGAGAACATCCCAAATCTATGGAATGAGAGGGAAATATGTGTGGAGGAAGCTTCCAGATCTCCTAGATTTGTCAATGTAAAAAGACTTACTGCAAGGCATCTAGTAGTAAAACTGGCAAAAATGAATGACAAAGAAAGAATACTCAGAGCAGCAAGGCAGAAGAAAATAACCTACAAAGGAACCTCTATCAGACTTTCAGCAGATTTCTCTGCAGAAACCTTACAAGCTAAGAGAGAATGGAATGAAATATTCAAAAGTTTAAAAGATAAAAATCATCAGCCCAGAATACTCTATCCAGCAAAAATATCCTTCAGATATGAGGGAGAAATTAAATCTTTTCCCAGACAAACAAACGCTGAAGGACTTCGTAGCCACAAGACCCCTCCTAAAAGAAATCTCAAGAAGGCCCTCATATCTGAAAAAAGAAAAAAGGGAGAAAGTGGTTACAAAACACAGAGTAAGGAGACAAATAGACAGAATCAGAATAAGATAGCAGATATTCAAGTATAGCATTAGGCTAAAGGAAAGGAAAACACCAAGAACAAAAACAATCTTGTCACTTTAAGCACAAACTCACAACACAAGTTGGAATAAGATATGAGAATAATAACTTAGAAGGAGAGGAGGAAAGGGACTGAATCAGTTTAGACTAAAGAAATAAGAGGCCATCAGAAAATGGACTATGTTACACACGAGATTCTGAATACAAACTTCAGGGTAGCCACTAAACTAAAAAACAGAACAGGGACATAAAAAATAAATAAGGAAAAAACAAAGAAACAGATCATAAAAAAACCACATAATTCAATGGGTAGACCAAAACACACAGGATGAGAAACAAAGGAAATGCAGGAAACTGGAAAACAAGTGACAGAATGACAGCATTAAGCCCTCATACATCAATAATCACCCTCAATGTAAATGGATTGAATTCTCCAATAAAAAGACACAGAGTGGCAAGATGGATTAAAGAACAAGATCCAACAATTTGTTGCCTCCAGGAAACAGATCTCAGCTCCAATGACAAATACAGGCTCTGAGTGAAGAGGTGGAAGATGATACTACAAGTTAATGGCAAATAAAAGAAAGCAGGTGTCACAATACTTATATCAGACAAAGTAGACTTCAAGATAAGGCAGGTAAAGAGAGACAAAGAGGGGCAGTATATAATGATCAAAGGGACATCCCATCAAGAAGAAATAACCCTTATAAATATCTATGCACCCAACACAGGAGCACCAAACTACATAAAGCAACTATTAACAAATCTAAAAGAAGATATTAAAAATAAGACAATAATGGTAGGGGACCTCAACACCCCACTCACATCATTGGACAGATCATCCAGACAGAAAATCTACAAGGAAACAGTGGAATTAAATGAAAAGCTAAAACAGTTGGACTTAACAGACATATATAGAACACTCCATCCAAAAACAGCAGAATACACATTCGTCTCAAGTGTGCACGGAACATTCTCAAGGATAGACCATATGTTGGGAAACAAGGCAAGCCTCCATAAATTTCAAAACATTGAAATAATGACAAGCATCTTCTCTGGTCATAATGCTATAAAGCTAGAAATTAATTCTAAGAAAAAAGCTGAGAAAGGGACAAAGATGTGGAAACTAAACAATATGATATTGAACAAGCAATGGATCATTGAAGAAATTAAAGGAGAAATCAAAAAATATCTGGAGACAAATGAAAATGATAACATGCCATACCAACACATATGGGATGCAGCAAAAGCTGTATTAAGAGGGAAATTCATCACAATACAGACTCACCTTAACAAACAAGAAAAATCCCAAATAAGCAATCTCAAATTACAACTAACTGAATTAGAAAAAGAACAAACAAAGCCCAAAGTCAGCAGAAGGAGAGAAATAATAAAAATCAGAGCAGAAATAAATGCTATTGAAACAAAAAAGGCAGTAGAAAGGATCAAAAAAACAAAGAGCTGGTTCGTTGAGAAGATAAATAAAATTGACAAACCCCTAGCCAGACTGACAAAGAAACAAGAGAAAAAGCTCAAATAAACAAAACCAGAAGTGAAAGAGGAGAAATAACAACAGACTCCACAGAAACACAACAGATAATAAGAGAATACTATGAAAAACTATGCCAACAAAATGGATACCCTAGAGGAAATGGATAAATTCTTAGACTCTTACAACCTCCCAAAGCTGAGTCAAGAAGAAACAGACAATCTGAATAGACCAATAACAAGGAAAGAGATTGAAACAGCAATCATAAGCATCCAAACAATAAAACCCCAGGACCAGACGGCTTTCCTGGGGAATTCTACCAAACTTTCAGAGAGGATTTAATACCTATCCTTTTCAAGCTATTCCAGAAAATTAGGGAGGATGGAACACTGCCTAACACATTCTACGAGGCCAACATCACTCTGATACCAAAGCATGACAAGGACAGCACAAAAAGGGAGAACTACAGGCCAATATCGCTGATGAACAGAGATGTAAAAATTCTCAACAAAATTTTGGTAATACGAATTCAGCTACACATCAAAAGGATCACACATCACGATCAACTGGGATTCATTACCAGGGACACAGGGATGGTTCAACATCCGCAAATCAATCAATGTGATACACCACATCAACAAATTGAGGAATAAAAACCAAATGATCATCTCAATAGATGCAGAGAAAGCATCTGACAAGATCCAAGAGCCATTTATGATAAAAATTCTTAACAAAATGGGGATAGAAGGAAATTACCTCAAATAATAAAGGCCATATATGACAAACCCACAGCCAACAATACACTCAGTGGCCAAAAACTGAGTGCCATCCCCATGAGAACAGGAACGAGAGAAGGATGCCCTCTATCACCACTCTTATTCAACAGAGTAGTGGAGGTTTTGGCCAGAGCAATTAGGGCAATTAGGCAAGAGAAAGGAACAAAAGGAGTCCAAATAGGGAGTGAAGAAGTGAAACTCTCGCTATTTGCAGATGACATGATCTTGTATATAGAAAACCCAAAAAAATCCATTAGACAACTAATAGAAATAATTAACATCTACAGTAAAGTTGCAGGGTACAGACTCAATTTACAAAAATCAGTTGCTTTCCTATACTCCAATAACGAACTTACAGAAAGAGAACTCAAGAATATAATTCCAATTGCAACCGCAACTAAAAAAGTAAAGTACCTAGGAATAAATTTAACCAAGGAGGTGAAGGACTTATACGATGAAAACTCTAAGACATTACTGAGAGAAACTGATAACGACTTAAAGAGATGGAAAGAGATTCCTTGCTCATGGACTGGAAGAATAAACATAGCTAAAATGTCCATACTACCCAAAGCAATCTACAGATTCAATGCAATCCCTCTCAGAATTCCAATGATATTCTTCATGGAAACAGAGCAAAGAATACTAAAATTCATATGGGGCAATCAAAGACCCTGAATTACTAAGGCAATCCTGAGAAAAAAGAACAAAGCTGGAGGTATCACAATCCTTGACTTCAAAATGTACTACAAAGCCATAGTGACCAAAATGGCAATGGTACTGGTACAAAAACAGGCACACAGATCAATGGAACAGAACTGAGAGCCCAGAAATAAAACCACACATCTACAGTCAGCTAATCTTCGACAAAGGTGCCAAGAACATACAATGGAGAAAAGACACTCTCTTCAATAAATGGTGTTGGGAAAACTGGACAGCGACATGTAAAAGAATGAAGGTAGACCACTATCTCACACCATACACAAAAATAAACTCAAAATGGATCAAAGACTTGAAGATACGTCCTGAAACTATAAAACTCCTGGAAGATAATATTGGCAGTACACTCTTTGACATCGAACTAAAAAGGATCTTTTCAAATACTATGTCCTCTCAGACAAGGGAAACAAAAGAAAAAATAAACAAGTGGGAATTCATCAGACTAAAGAGCTTCTACAACGCAAAGAAACTAGGATCAAAACAAAGAGACAACCCACCAACTGGGAAAAAATATTTGCAAATCATATATCTGACAGGGGGTTAATCTCCATAATATATAAGGAACTCACACAAATGAACAATAAGAAAGCAAACAACCCAATCAAAAAGTGGGCAGAGGAGATGAACAGACATTTTTCCAAAGAAGATATACAGATGGCCAATAAACACATGAAAAGATGTTCAACACCACTAATCAGCAGGCAATGCAAATCACTTTACACCTCTGAAAATGGCTATAATCACTAAGACTAAAAATAACAAATGTTGGAGAGGGTGTGGAGAGAAGGGAACCCTCACACACTGCTGGTGGGAATGCAAACTGGTACAACCACTATGGGAAACAGTATGGAGATTCCTCAAAAAACTAAAAACTGAACTACCATATGACCCAGCTATCCCACTACTGGGTATTTACCCAAACAATTTGAAATCAACAATCCAAAGTAACATATGCACCCCTATGTTCATTGCAGCGCTATTCACGATAGCCAAGACATGGAAGCAACCTAAGTGCCCAACAACGGATGAGTGGATAAAGAAGATGTGGGCTATATGTACAATGGAATACTACTCAGCCAGAAAAAAAGACAAATTCATCTCATTTGCAATGACGTGGAAGGACCTAGAGAGAATTATGCTAAGCGAAATATGCCAGTCTGAGAAAGACAAACACCAGATGATTTCACCCATATGTGGAATATAAACAAGTACTGGGACAATGAAAACAGTTCAGTGGTTACCAGGGGAAGGGGGGTGGGGGGAGCACAGCAGGTGAAGGGGAGCACTTATGTGGTGGCAGTCAAGAAACAATGTACAACTGAAATCTCACATCGATGTAAACTATTATGAACTCAATAAAAACAAATTGAAATACAGATTTTGGGCAATTATCTGAGTTCAATTTCGTTTTGTTAGGTACAAGCTCTCTTACAGAAAAACTTTGCTTTGTTCACGGCTATATCTCAAGCAACTGGACCAGACCAGGCATATAGAAGGTATGTAATACTGAATGAATCTTTTCTGTCATTGAAGCCAAAACCTAGGTATCACTCTTATCTCTTCCCTCTCTCTTTTCTCCCACATATCATATCAGTCACCAGTCCTACAGATTTTCCTTCCAAAATATTTCCTGAATTCATGTCCTTCTCTCTTTTTACTAATGATGTTCTAGTTCAGGATCTCATTATCTTTTCCTGTACTAGCATATATATCTGATTTCCCTGTCTCCAGTCTTACTTCCCTTTAGCTAGCCTCTTCACAGCAGCCAAAGTACTCTTCTCTAAAAACTCTATTTGGGGGTAAAAAAAATCATTCCCTCCTTAGAAGCCTTCTATAACTCCCCAGAGTTCAACTTCCCAATTTAACATGTAAGACCTACTCACCTTTGCCTCATCTCTTTTCTTTCTTTGTTTCCCACTTTCTTGTGCATGAACACCAAACTGCACTCATCTCTCCCTATACACTGTATCAGATCATGCTGTTCCTCTGAATGGAATATTATTTCCACATTTCTTCATTTAGCTGACTGTGACTCATTCTTTGTAATTCAACTTGGATGTCAACTCCTCTAGTCTTTCTTCTGCTTTTTAAAAGAATCTTCATTCACAAATATTTATTCTCTGGTTGGTATGTGCCAGGCACTACACTAGTTGTTAGGGCTACAGAGGTGGACAATGCTTTTTGTCTGCAAATATCCTTTTAAAAATTTTTTTAAATGAATGCATTGTGGCCTTAACTTTCTTTCAAGGGACCCTATTTCATCTCAGGAACCCTGAGATTTATAGGAACACAGTTTCTTGGGTTGTTTTTTTTTTTTTTGCAGGGTAAGGTTTGCCCTAAGCTAACATCTGCTGCCATTCTTCCTCCTTTTTTCCCCCAAAAGCCCCAGTACATAGTTGTGTATAGTTGTAAATTCTTCTGGTTCTTCTATGTGAGCCGCTGCCACAGCATGGCTACTGACGGAAGAGTGGTGTGGTTCTGTGCCTGGGAACCAAACCCAGGCTGCCGAAGCTGAGCATACTGAACTTTAACTGCTAGGTTATCAGGGCTGGCTCACAAACACTCTTGAAGGTTACACTCCCTGCCTTATTTGTGTTCCCCTAGTATCTTGTACTTGCCTCAATTTTCTCCTTAATTATACAATATGAAATTGTCAATTTATATTTATCTGACTAGCACATAGTGAGCATTCAATAGATGTTTCCTTAACTGAACTTATAACCTAATAATTTTAACATTAACTACATTTGAAATTTGTTTTTTGTTATTCTTGGGGTACCCCTCCTTCTTCTTCACTGTCAACTGAGGACTGGATAATTCCCAAGAAGCCTGTGTCCAGGAGGTCCCTACACTGCCCCACCCACCAGCTGGGAAGAGGATAGATAAGTACCTAGCTAGGTACCCAGAGATAATGGGAAGATCACTAAAAGGAGGCTCAGGAACAAGAGGAGGATGGGAAGGAAAGAGAAAATGTTGAATTATCATAAAGAAAATCTATTTGTAGAGCCAGAAGGAGGACGTAAAAAATAAAATTCCCCTAGCTAGAGGACACATAACTATAATCCATAAAATTCAAAACTTGAATTTAACTACTGGTTTCAATATTGTTTTCCTAACCTCAGGCTTAAGACAGTCAACTGCAAAATGGTAACTGTCTTGACATGCATGAAGTCACATAGGAGAAGGGTTAAAACCAGAAGAAAGAAGCAGAACCACTGGGTAGAAGCTAAAGGACACAGGTTCCAGTTTAATACAAGGAAGATATCAACAGACAGAGCTGCTTAACAATGAAACTGGTTGCCTCATGAGGACAGAACCCTGTCATTGGATATAAAATACAGGTATATTCTGAGGGGATATTTTGAGTGAGCTCTTTCAGCATACAGACTGTGGTCCTAATGTTTGGAATCTAGAAGACATTACATAAATCTGTAAATGAATAAGGAATGAATGGATGGAAGAGTGGAAATCAAATAAAAAATCTCTTCCAGTTTTATAATTCTATGACAAGATAAAAACCAAGAGAGCTTCTTTCCCATTTCTTACCAGCCCCCTGGAGGAGGTATTTACAGTTTGCCAGGAAAGGAAAAATAATGGACTGAGGCCAGGTAATCAGATTTTAAGATATTCCCAAGGCTGTGGCTGTTTTACTTTGGCAAAGCCTCCTGACCCCACTCTACCTTCTTCTCTAATTAACCTAAAGAGTGTACCAGCCCCACAGACACTACTCCTCGCTGTATGACACTAACTTCTTTCTGCTGAAGGGACCGCCCAAATAACACATATAATGGTGAGGGTGAGAGAAAGAAGGAAAGTGAAACAGGCATCTGTCACCTCTCAGAGCATAGAATAATTAATAATTTTGAGTGGAGTTAGTTGGCCACCTTTTAGTATTACTGGATTTATCCATTAAAGAGTTGAAGCATAATCTACTTTTAGCCATTAAAAATATACTCAAGCACTAGAAAGAAATTTCAATAAGTTATTTCTGGTAATTTCTGCCAAGCAGTGAAACTCAATATCATTTTTTCTTTCATGAGGATTAGTGAGATAAAGTGCTAGAAAAAATGGTGTGGGCTCTTTAAAGGAAATTAATATTTTTAGAGGCCCAAGAAAACAGTACAGTATTATTTGTAGCAGTGGAAAAACCTTCCTTCTTTGTGGATTTCTTAAAAATGTTAAAAATCAAAGTAGCAAATTATCATTTTCAGAGGATGATCACAGACTAGAACTTCACTTATGCAGTCCCATGTCCCTTTCACATATTTGATATAAATACATACTCAGGATGGCTGGAGACATCCTGCAGCAGCTTCCAGAATGAGTGTCCAAAACATATAGTCAATTTAAATAAAAATTTGCAATCATATTTTGAATAGAATGTAAGTGGAAAAGGTTTGACTGGACCAGCCCAAGCCTTCAATCACTCGGATCGTGCTCTAGCCCGAAAATGCTGCTGTAAATACTCTCTGTGCTATCGAGTTATGACCTCTGTTGCATGTACCTTTTAAGTCACGGTGATGACTCCTCCTAGCACACTGTAGGAACTTATAAATTCTTTTTAAGTAGATAAATTGTAACATCCAGGCTCTCTTTCCCATTCCCTTATAACCAAAGTCATAGTTATACAGAGTGCTATTTGTAGCCAGGGAAAAGATAATTGCCTTTTAACATCCTTCAGACCCACAAAAACACACAGAGGCACATCACATATACAAACATGTTCAATCTTATCTGCCCCCTTCTTTGTTTCTATAGCACCCTGTGTGCAGTGATCACTGCATTTATTACATTATGCCATTATTGTTAGTTTCCTAATCTATTACCTTTGACTTTGAGTACCTTGGTATAGGTACCTAGTATCAAGCACAATGCCTGGCTCACGCAAGGTGCTCCAACTCAATGAGTTAAAGGAACTTCACGATCAATCCTAATAAATATACTCAACTATACAGTTAGCAGCAAAGAAAATCCCTTTGTTAACCTGACAGTTCTAACTAAAAATGATTTCAACCAATCCACCCAAATTCTGTCTGCTGAAACATGAAACTTATAGAACAAGAAGGAGCACATTAGCAATAACCTTGCATGCAAAGTTTCTGTCTTCAAGAATTTACTGAGACTTTATTCACGCTACATTAACTTTATCTATTCATTGCTGTGGCAGATAAAAAAGGGACAGGAAGTGGGCAGGTGGGTGGAGGACAGGCCTTCTGTTCAGTGAAAAGCTGGCAAACAGGCTTACCTCTTCGGACTGCTCCCGGGTCTGTGCAGGTGAAGATCTTCTTCCCACTGTAAGTCGATGGCAGGGATAGGAGAGCCCTGATTCAGCTAGACACATCTGCAAAAAGATGAATCCATCACGTGTAAACAAAATGAGGCCACATTTCACAAAAGGATTCTACTTTTTGGATATTTTCTATTATTTTTGAAGCTAAATTAGAAAGCTCACTCCAGTAGCCTAGGCATTAAATTACCAGGAAGGCTTTGAGAATTTGAAATTTTTCCATATATGGGATATTACAATAGCCAAGGCCATTTTTCATTAGACAATAGACTGGGGCTCCAGGAAACTGTAGCAAGCCTAAAATAAAGCTAATCATATACATTCACCCCGTCCCCAGCGTGTCTGTTACTTTTCTGATTAGTATAATAATACTTCTGTTTCCTAATTCCCAGGGCAGTCTCTATAAATCTTTATTGGAGGGTACTTGGAAGAGTGTTTGCTGGATGCATTTAAAAATAAAGTTCCCACACATGGTAACAACGTCATTTATGCTTTAATGAAAATTAATCCACAGCTTCAGATGATTACTGCAGCTTCTGAATCTGTAGTGGATGCAAAGCACCTAGCACAGTGCCTGGCACACATTCAGTTGACTGCTTTTATTACCGTTATGACCTAAAACACTACCCCAAAATCTGTCTAGTTTTGCCAAAATAATGAGAGCAACATACATTTGCTTTTACTGAAGTTCATAGTGGGTCAGATATTAAATAACTATTTTGAGGTTGAAATTAAATTTGGGCAAATATGAGCAAATATGAGTGCATGTCACTTTTGTCTAGATAAAAGAATTAAAAACAATATTAAACAGTCAAAAGAGGGTTTTTTGGTGTTCATGAAATGACACATACGTGTATGTAACGTAATGATATAAAGTGAAGTTTCCTTTATTATTAGAAATAAAATAGGGTATCCACTAGCACAATGAAAACATCCACTAGTGACTTTTGGAGAGGTGTGAATTAAACTGACAAATATCTCTAATTTCATTGGGACCAACCAAATACACAATAGTTTGGACATTACTACAACTCAAACATGGGTTATAATCAAACTAATTATCTGAAGACAAATTTTGGAATGGAATTTCAAACTGTGACACAATATCCAGGTATTTCTAATCATGTGAGGTGTGTGCTGTCATATAGATTATACTGATAAAAACCTCATGTTTGATTATTATTTTTCCTTTAGTCTGTTTAAAGCTTTTTGTTTGTTTTTGTATTGTATTTTACAAATGCTAGAAGACTTGATTAATAAAAAAATAAATAAAAGCAAAATTGCATCGATTTTGTCATTTCTATTCAATAATATTCATCAACATAATTGTCACAACTAGCTCAATTTATTTCATTTTAGTACAAACAAAAGCAAAGCTAAGCTGGATAAGAAGTATAGGCTAAATTTCAAGCCATGTTACCTCCACAATATTTTTCATTTGAAAAAAGTCCTCCTCCCCCACCCTGAAACCCTCTGGTAATGAAATAGTAATGATGGTAAATGTCACTGACAATCAGAAGCAATGTAGTGTAATAAAAAGAGACCTGAACCAAGAGCCAGAACAATCTTGATTCAAGTACTGTCTAGCCTCCTGATCTTGGAAAAGTCATTTATCTATTCTAAGCCAGAGTTTCCTCATTGAATAACTGAAGTGAGTAAACTCTGCTCTAACTACCTCAATGGACTTCTGAAAGGGTTTAAATGTGATAAGGTAAGTAAAATCTGGCTTTGAAACTATACTGAAACAGGCATAAGAGCTCTTATCATTCCAATGATTATTATCTTTAGGACTGAGAGAAGAGAAATGTTATGATTAACTTCCACTGTGAGTACATTTGCATACAGCCCAGTCATGTGTATGTTAAAGGAGGGCATATTTTAGGAGAAGCTGAAGGAAAGTACTCACTAAAAGTACCTGATAATACAAATGGGCTAGCTCCTCAAGGGGCTTGTCTCCACAGTTATCAACATTAACCTTCCCCATAGCTCCTAAAAATTCCTGAAGATAAGAGGAGAGTGGCTAGCACTTTCTGACCAAGTGGGCGTCTGCATCACCCTATTTCAGATCCTATTGGTCACAACGCACTGAGGAAATTAAAAGGTCAGGAATTTCTGAGTTACTATGTGCCCAGCACTGATTAAATATAAAGCATAGTGTCTGTCCTCAGGGAACATATATACCAACTGGCAGAGATGCATGTAAGAACACGTAGAGAAAAAAGAATACGAGTGAGTAAAGATGGGGTTACTTCTCCACCGGGTAGTCTCTGTAGGGCTGGGGACCTCTTGGAAGGGACAAAAATTACTCAGACAGTGATTTCAAGAAGTTAGGGCTAAAGTAAATGTTTGCTGGGGCTCGTAACCTAAATTTACATAAAAGATGTGAAGTCAAAAGGCTGAGGTTCCAGGCTAGCTAAATCACTCAATTGCCCAATGACTATGGGCAAAATCACTTAGAACTTCTCTACTTCAGTTTTCTGACTTACAAAATGGTGTAATACAATCTGTCCTTAATTTACAAAATAGGGTAATACAATCTGTTCTATCTCCCTTACAGAGTCGTTATGAAGATTCAATGAGATAATGTATGTCAAACCAAATTGCTATGTAATTGTAAAGGATTGATGCTATTATCATTGGGGTATTTATTTTGCAAGAAATTGGAAATAGAAAAAGGTTAGGACTGCAGTTTTGTTTGACTTTATAGCTGAAGAGGGTTACTTTTAAAAATTTAGATTTACATACATTAAATTAATTAATTAACCTATAAGTAATGGTAATCTTTCAATCACAAGATTGTTTTAGCCCAATATAGTGAAGAACTGTGACTCATTCTCAAAATATCTTTCAAGGCTTTATTCGTTTTTTTCTTCTGGCCATGTTAGACTGTAATTCTCTGACTTACATCACAGATGCAGAGCTTCAAAACAGGTTCACAAATTCAAAATAAAGTTAAGTCAAGATTTCTTTTAGTATTTAATTCCATACACTTAAACAAACGCCATATATCTCAGGGTATAATCTTCTGGATGCTTAGGAATGAGGAGAGGTTTGTGGAAAAAATGGAATTTTCATGTCTAAAATTTCACTGGCTAATTGATCCTACAATTGATCATATTTTATATATATATATAATTATATATAATATATACATAATGGGTTATGCTGTTGAATGGCACAGGATTTTGTTGTATACATTAAGACTTTATTTTTATGAGTAATTTTAGGTTTACAACAAAATTGAGAGGAAAGCACAAAGATTTCTCCTATACTCCCTGCGCCCCCATACACATAATTTCTCCCATTATCAACATCACTCACCAGAATGGTGCATTTTTTACCAAGGATGAGCTTACACTGACACATTGTCATTACCCAAAGTCCACGGTTTACATTAGGGTTCATTCTTGGTGTTGTACCTTTTATGTGTTTGGTAAAAGGTATAATGACATTTATTCATCATTATAATATAATACAGAGTATTTTCACTGCCCTGAACATCCTCTGTGCTCTGCTTATTCATCTCACACCCCCCATCCCCCCACCCCTCTGGCAACCACTGAGCTTTTTATTGTCTCCATAGTTTTGCCTTTTCCAGAACGTCATCTAGTTGTAATCACACAATATATAGCCTTTCCAAATTGGCTTCTTTCAATCAGTAACATGTATTTGAAGTTCATCTATGTCTTTTCATGGCTTGAAAGCTCATTTCCTTTCAGTGCTCAATGATATTCCATTGTCCGGATGTACACAGTTTATTTACCCATTCACCTACTGAAGGACATCTTGGTTGCTTCCAAGTTTTGGCAATTATGAATAAAGGTGCTATAAACATTTGGGTATAGGTTTTTGTGTGGACATAAGTTTTCAACTCCTTTGGGTAAATACCAAGGAATGCAACTGCTAGACCATATGGTAAGAGTATGTTTAGCTTTTTAAGAAACTGCCAAACTGTCTTCCAAAGTGGCTGTAGCATTTTGCATTCCCACCAGCAGCGAGTGAGAGTTCCTGTTGCTCCACATCTTTATCTTCTTGGCTTGTCTCCTGATTCTCTTGAAAGCAAGGACTTCTAAAGTCAGAGTGTTCTGAGTTCAAGCTCACTTCTGCTAGTCACTGTTCTATTATTTACACAAATCAATACTTTTTATCTCAGACTTCAGTTTCTTCCACAAAATTGGATAATATTACCTTTCCTAACAGGCTTTCCATGAGGATGGCCTAAAGGTGAATACATTTGCCAAACAGTAGATATTCTATCAGTTAGTGAATACTCAAAGTCTAATTGAAGTATTTTCTTCTTATAAAAGGTATTTAGTACTTTTCTTTAGTAATTTCTTAGTATTTTTCGTAAGCCATGGGATTCCCAAAGTGTGGTCTATAGACATAGGGTTCTTGAGATCCTTTTAGGGGTTCCACAAGGCCAAAATAATTTTCATAATAATACTTAGATGGTATTTGACCTTTTCACTTTGTTTTTACCCTGATGATAAATTTTGCAATCATCTAGCTTTTTAAAAATGGAAACTACTTCTTATATGATATTTTAACAATGCGGAGATCAAGGTACCCTTTTTGGAATAAGTACAGAAAGGCACCATTGACTTCATTAGGCAGTAGGCTCTCCTTCTATGTTGGAAAATTTGAGGTGCGAAATAAGTGGAATGCGCCAAGTACATAATCCTCCTGCCTAGGAGGGCAGACCCAACAAAGCAATGGTGGGTGAAACTGTGGTACCTTATCACAAATTAAGGTAGTGGTACCTAACTGTGCTAAAGTCTCCAGTCATGTTCTCACGATAAAAATGCCAGTTTCACTTCAGAATGCCCCTACTGAGTCAGTAAAAATTATTACTTTTAATTAAATTTGACTCTTGAGTACCTGTCTTTTAATATTCTATGTGACAAATGGGAAGTATGCATTAAACACTCCTGCTGCACAGCAGAGTATGATGGTTGTGTTGAGAAGAAAGCACTTGGTTAATTGTCTGAGTTGTGTGCTGAACCAGGTACTTTTTTCATGGAACACTATTATTACTTAAACGACTGGCAGAGAAACTATGGTTATTCGGATTTAGGTATATATCAGGATTTTCCTCCAAAATGAATGAAGCAAGACTGTTACTTCAAGGAATAAGTCTGACAGTATTAAGTGCCAATGACAAAATTTGAATTTTCAAGTAAAAGTTAAAATTTTGGAAATCTACCAGTCATCATGAACTCAACAGCTTCCCAATGCTTAAAAACTTTTCCAACGAGATCAGTGGTGATATTAACAGATGTGATTTTTTGATATCATATAATAAAATCTGCCATAAAATCTCCATAACTCAGAGAACCAATACTCTCCAAATGAACAATGAATGAAGGATGTTATAAAATTGTGTATGGGTAAAGGATCTAATCAAAGTATGAGAATCAGCAATGGATTTTGCTGTAACAAAGTACAAAAAGTACATTGACATGGCTCCAGATTCCACATTGAAACTAACCGTTAGAAAAGCATCACTTATCGAGTTCTGGTTTAGTATCAAAGAAGAATATCCACAATTATCTGAAAAGACCAAAATATTCCTCCCTTTTCCAGCAACAGATCTGCGTGAGGTCAGATTTTCTTCATATACTTCAATCAAAACAATATATAACAACGGGCTGAATGCAGAAGATATGAGAATCCAGTTGTCTTCTATTAAGCCAGACATTCAGTAGATTTGCAAAAGTGTAAAACATCACTCTACTCAGTAATTTTATTTTTTGGAAAATACAATTAATCTTCATAACAAATGCTATTTATATAAACGTAATGAATCTATTATTATCTTAAAAAACACAATTTTTTCTCAATATTAATTTGAGTACAACAAATATCAATAGATATAATCCATACAATCAAAAGCTCTTTGGGGTCTCTGATGATTTTTTTAAAGAGCACAAAAGGATCCTGAGGCCAAAAAGTTGTGAAACACTGAACTATGCAATGTGTACAGGTGAAATTAATTTTCATAAATAATAATGGCAAGACTAAAAAGCACACTCTTTGGTGAAGGTTTAGAATCTTCTCAATGTTTCCCTTTATGTAATTAAGAAAGTATACAATGTTTTCCTTATAAACAAATTAAAATGAAATATTAAGACAATGTACAAAAGATAATTCCTGTAAATCATCATAAGTGATGACTGGCAATCTCTGACAAGTCATTAACAGAGAATTATTATTTTAGGCTTGGCTCTCAGGGTGTTTATATGGCCCTTCTTAATAACGCTTTCTTTAAAAATATGAATTAGGGGCTGGCCCCATGGCCGAGTGGTTAAGTTTGCGCACTCCACTGCAGGCGGCCCAGTGTTTCGTGGTTCGAATCCTGGGCGCGGACATGGCACCGCTCATCAAGCCATGCTAAGGGAGCGTCCCACATGCCACAACTAGAAGGACCCACAACGAAGAATATACAACTATGTACTGGGGAGCTTTGGGGAGAAAAAGGAAAAGAAATAAAATCTTTTAAAAAAAAAATATGAATTAGTTCTTGAAACTATTTTTTATTTTGTAGCCAAATTTTAGTGCTCTCCCAAACACACACTTGCAGCCTGCATACCTCCTCACTGTTAATGACAGAGACTGAGACATTTTAAGAGTAGTGGACTGGAATTTAGGAGAATGAGTTATGAGACTTTGAGTTAGTCATCAGGAGCCTTAATCTGTTTTGTAAGATGTGGGAGCAACCCACATTAATGACCTCTCAGATCCCTTCCAGCTCTAATGGACTGTGATCTTAATACATCACTAAGAAGATTCAGTTCTGTCACCTGCAGGATCCTTGTTCTGTATGTGATATACTCAGGAACACAACCTAACATTTCTGAAACTATAGCTTTACTATTTGTATCTTTTAAAATTCAGTTGGTAAAATACAATTCCTTGGTGTTTTAAAAAGAATATTAATATAAGAAAGAGTTTTTTAAAACCACATTTCAAGCTTGTCATCATCATGACAAGGTACCAGCATAATTAATTTCAGCCAGGTTTGGGAATGCTACTGGGCACCAACATTGAATATAATCATCACAATATAAAGAAGGTATACACACACACATCATTGATTATTGCTTAATTGAGGTATAAATGACCTTCAACAAGCTATACACATTTTTAAGTGTACAATTTGATAAGTTTTGAAATATGTATACAAATCCCCATGAAACCACTCAGTAGTTTTTAAAATATTTTAAAAATAACTGCTATTACTGAGAGTTTAATATGTATTGGCATTATACAAAGTGCTTTATATACATTACCCCACTTATCTCACAAATAACCCTGACAGATAGGTATTACTATAATCCCCATTTTTTAAAGAGGAGGATACTAAGGCTTAAATAGATTAAGAAGATTACCCAAGGTCACACACACGTACCAAGTAGTGAGCTAAAATTCCAACTCCAGCAGTTTTATCTCAGAGCCATTTAAAAATACTTCAAACAACTATTAAGGCCCAACTATATGTTGTCTTAAGGTGTGATAAATAATTACTTTCTTTGGCTTAATTAAAACAGCTACTCCTGTATACCATCAATTTGTCAGGCACTACATATTAAGTGTTTAACATAATATATGTCTATACATGACAATCCTGCAAACTAAAGATAATCATGATTGCACAGATCACTAAACAACCTTAGAGAGGTAGAACAACTTGTCTAAGATCAATCAACTACTAAGTGGCAAACCAGATTTGACTCCAAAAGACACGGAGTTTTCAACTAGATCACATTTCTGACTGATAAAAAGCTTTTTATGAGTAAGGAGCCCTGAAGATGACTGCTGGATCACCCCTTTAAAATTTTCAATGCTCACTGTTCAGCTAGACCGATTATTAAGGTAGTTTTAAGTCAAACCAAATCATGAGGCTGAAGTTTAATTTACTGCCAACTGCAGTGCAAATCAAAAAAGCTTATTTATTCACAATGCAAATTTTTTTTTTTTTAAATCACTTATGTGGTAGAAAAGGCACAGAGCTTTAATTTGTGGCAGGTTGAAGCAAGCTTATTAAGAATGTTAGTTACCAAGTGCACATTCACTTGTCTGGACTAGCCCACTGCCACATTCTTGTAACAGGGTTAAACAGCAGTTTAGTCACCTCATAAAAAAGCACACTGTTAAAAGGGAAGTGACTAACAATAATCTGGAACCAATGGAATATTATAAGAGATGTGCAGGTCAAGATCAATTATCTACAAAACTCCTGTGTTAACAGTTCAAAAACTGTCTTCTCCACCTGGCCTTGCTGTGTTACAGTCCTCAATTGATTTGGCAAGTTGGTATGGTTTAGTGAAATAAACATCAACAGTAACAAATTCTTAGGCTTTTTGCTATGTACATAAACAAGAATGTTATCACGCAAGCAAGCAGAGCTGGAAGAAACAAGGATGCCTGCTATACATGGCTTCATTTTAGACTCATAAGATATTAGAGTTGGAAGAGTCTTTAGAATTCATCAGTTGCTGGTATCTGCTGGTACAAATTTTAAGCCAGGAGACCACAGATCTTGAAGCCTTAGCTGGGTTTAAGTGCTACTGCCATACCCTCCCCCTCAAGCACCACCTGCTCCATTCCAAGCTAGTAATGAGAATCTCCAGAGAGAAGCTTGTCAGCAGCCTAGTCTTAAACTTCTATCGGTAGCCCCATCATTCCCAACAGATTTCACATGAAAGACAGTTTCTCCTCACAAGAAGACCTAGTTTAATCCTCCCATTTTACAGGGGGAGAACCTGAGATGTAGAGAGGTAAAGTTGCTTGTCCCAGGTCACACATCTGCTTAATGATAACATAAGCATGTTCTCTTAACTCTTAGGCTAGGTCTTTATACTAAATAACCTTATCTATGTTCTTCTTATACTAAATAACCTTATCTATGTTCTTGCAGCTATGTGATAGCTGCAAAATACTAGTAACTATCTTGGTTTAATTATCTCAAATTTCTAAAAAGAAAATTTGGGGAAATAAATATCAAAATAATTTAAAATGCTCTTGACCTGTTTTTTCTGTTTTGTTTCTTTTAACCTGCTGGAATTCTTGAAAACAAAGAGAATCACCTGATGCTACTTTTCCATATTATAATTACCCACCTTCATGCTTCCCTGCACTGGTCCAACATTATCTTAAGTTCTTTCTATCAAAAAAAGGTCGCTCATGCAGAATTTTTTGTTTTTTAATCTTCCATTGCAGCCCAGCTCCTAAAACCAGATTATACCATAAGGAGATAAAGAATTGCCCACTGCAACAAAATTGGCAAAATTTCTAAACAGATGTACTTTTATAAACTAAATATACAGACGATAATAACATTCTTGGATTTTATTATTTATTGATTCTAGTGAGTACACTAGAAAAGCTTCTGAAGTACTTCAGAATACTAGAGTACTTTTTTTAGAGCATAAGTTATATAAGAAATATAGCCCTATTACAGCAGCCTAACACTGCCCAGTGGCAGTCTCTAACATCTATTTAGTGAGAACGGTTAGGTTTAACCTGTGTAAAGATACTAGCTCAGGAAGGCAAACAAGTTGTTATTAGCAAGGCAACTTTCAACCAAAGAAGCTATTTCAATCGAATCAAGAATTCTGTTTTAAAGTCAAATCTTTTGCACAGAGGCCAATAATCCATGCTGTGAATTAAAATGGCACTTGTTTCTCAGTTTCTGTCTCTACTGCTTTGTCATTTAATTGCTTATGAGCACCCTCTGGTGGAGGGCAGAAGAGGGAATGAATATATTAAGTATATTGCTTCTAATCCACTGACTGGTGAGGAGGAAAAAGTAATCTTAAATATGTGCAGATTTTTCTTGACCTTGCCCTTCTTCTCCATAATTACTTCATAATTTAGAGATAGTTGCTTAGTAAGTTATATTAACCATATAGTTACCCAGAGTCTAAAACTTAATCATTCAATAAACATTTAAGTTTCTATTGTATGTCAGGCACTTAGAGGGAGATAACCTGGCCTTGGATCTTGGTTTTGATATTTAATGTCATTTCTCAAGGAAATTGCTTGACCTCATAAAGACCTCAGTTGCCTCATCTGAGAAACTGGAATAATATCTTTGTTGACAGCATTAAAAAGATAAGTGAAAAAGTGCCTAGTATAGTGGACTTAATTAATTTTGCAACTTTGAAAAAAAGCAAAAACCACACAACACTTCATATCTTTGGCTCTTTATCAGAAGGAAGGATTATCACATATGTGTTTTCAGACGCAATGCCTAAATTACTGTCTTTAAGAATTTAAGCCTAGATGACGGTATTGGTATCGGTTAAGTGCTTATTGGTATAAGTTAGGTGTTTTATAACACCTTATGTCAACTACATTTAACTTAATTAGTATGTGTTCTGAAACATACATAGAACAACCAAATACATTACTTAATCTTTTCCACACCAAAGATATCCAGAAAATGTTGACCAATGTTTAGTAAAATATTTTCTTCCTAGGTGAACAAAGTAAGTTTATTTAGCAGGTTTCTTATCTCTTCTCAAGAGTTTGTATGACATTCTTCTAAGTGCCACCCAGTGAAGAGTTTAGATATATTTTGGCTCTGAGTGCATCTAAGAGCCCAACTTTGACATTCACTATCTGCTTATGACTGAGATTTTTAAAAGGGTATATTACAAGTGATATCCAAAAGTGGAACTTGCTACAGGTTTCCCATTTAATTCCTATGAGATGAACTTAACCAAGATTGAGAGAGAGGAAAATAGGTTATTGGGGGCACAAGAAATGGGTATTCCTACCTGCTGCAGTGACTGTGGGGGACCAGTTAAGTCTACTGAGAATTTTCAGCTTAAATACATTTAACCAGACTATAAACTACTTTTCTTTTGTCACCACCATTAAAGCAAAGCAGGTACTGTTCTTTTATGTCTTTGGCTGCATGGTGCTCTTTCATGACTTTCTCCCATCAACACTGCTTGTGATATGATTCCATGTGTATAAAAATATTGATAGGCTAATACATGGAAAGAACACTGTACATAGAGAAAAGGACCTGGATTAAAATCCGAAATTTGCCTCTTATTCATTGTGTGACCCTGATCAACTCTCGTCTCTCGGTTTTATCACTTGTAAAACGAAAAAAAAAACTGGGCTAGGTGATTTCCAAGTTCTTCTCTTTCACTCTGAACAAATTTTTCAAGGCCACACCTGGCTCACATTTCTCGCTATTATTCCCAACTACTTGTGTATACTGTATACAGGCTTCTTTGCTCATTGATCCAAAAATATGCCTCGCACTTGCCTACTCCTAGGCTCTTCCTCCTGCTGTTACTCTTGCCTTGGTTTCCCTCCCCATTCTTTCCCATCTGCCCACTTCATAGGTATGTTAGGATCATAAGAGAAAAGTAAGTGAAAGCATTTCTTCAAAACTCAGCTTGATCTCCCCCTGAAAGCCTTCTACAAACTCCCTAACCTCAAAATTTTCTGTTTTCTAAAACATCTGGTATCTTTTTGTAGTCTATCATACCTAGTAACACTTGGAAAAGTCTCCTAGAAATAAACATCTTTTAGTAAACTAGTTCCTGAGGGGAGGACCAGAATCCCAGGTAGGAGCTGGGAAGAAAGAGGTAGTGGGGATTTTAGAGACAGAGGACTTTCATGGGTGAGTCAGGGTCGGGGTTAAGTGACTAAAGCCTGGCCCAGGAACTGGACCCAATTGAGGGGAAAGCCAAATACCTAGGGATCAAAACTCTGTCATCCTACATTTGTGGAAGTCTGCCCAAGCCACAACCCTGTATGACATTTCTGTCACTGGGGAAGAGATAGTCCCAAGAAAGGCAGTGACACTGCTTCAACAGGTACAATGGATCAGCAGACCTGCTGTTGTAGAAGGCGAAGGGGAGAGGGAGTGTCCCATCGAATAAAGAAGGAATCTCACCCCGATGTCTCCTGGATCATTTGCACCTGTGACAGGGAAGTCTCTGGAAAAACATGTGTCACAGTAAGGCAATTTCTTTGGTAATCAGGGGTAACTATACTTCCTTGGAGAGCTAAATAAGCAGAGTGATTATCAACTCAGACTTCAAAGACATACTGCCAGTGTTTGAAATCCCAGCACTGCCAGCTAATAGCTGTATGACTTCGGACTACTCTCCTATCTTCTCAGTACCTCAATTCCCTCCTCTGTAAAGTTTCTAAGTCAAAAGATTGTTGTGAGGGTTTCAGAGTTTATATATATGTGCGTGTGTGTGTGTATGGTTGTAGGGATTTTGCTACATAACTCTGGGGAACAGACAAATAAATAGTACTAAACTTGTTTTAAGTAGAGTGCAAAATAGTTTTATTCGTTCACTTAACTAACCTTTACTGAGCATCTACTTTGCGCTGAGAACTCAGCTGAATGCTAGGGATATAGCCAATGGTGAACAGTTTCTGATTTGATGAAGTTAACAGTTTTCTAAGATATAGGCTTGTGAATGAAGTGTAGACGATGTTAGTTCTATTTTACTGTGCTACACCTAAACCTTGTTACCCCCTTAGTGAGAATGCACCTGGCATAGTTTGCCACAGTCCCATTCCACAAAATAGAAGGGTCACATTTTCACCCAAGATCGCAGAGCTAATAAATAGAACAGAGTTAGGATTAACATATATTGATTCTTAGTTTGTTTTGTTTTTTTAATGACATCCTTTCCACTTTAAATGTAAGCCAACCTGGCTAGCTTGCTAAGCCTCTGATTTATTGGGTACAGGAACATGGAAAAGTTGAATTATGAAAAAATTTTATGTCTCTAAATGTCATTAGAATGCCTGAACCATAACTCTATTTTCAGACATAGAAAGGCAACAAAAGAAAGAGAGGGAGAAATTTATGTTGCAAAATCTCATCTGTTTTTTAGCACAGTAAGCTTCTATAGCCTGGAAATTTGTAAAGAAAAATTAGACTTTAACTTTTCTATACTTCTCAGGTAAGGCAAACATAGTCATTATGTCATTTGAATTATTTTGTAAGCAAATTAAAGTATACTTTATACAGTATATACAGACAGTATACTGCTGTCAAGGAGAATGACAATGGATGGTGCTAGGAGAACGGATCGGATCCTACTCCACTCAAGAAGTATAGTGTTTTTTTCTCCCTCTCCAAAAAGAGTATGCAGCAGTGCTGATATGAAGACTTGCGGTTCATTCAGCGCATTCACATATAGTATCCTATTTCATATGGGCCAGTCCAATACACTGAACACCTCCCAAAGTCAGCGAAAACCAAACTTTCAAGCATTTTTCTAATTGTGAACTTGTCCTTTCCCAGAAAATGATAAAATTTTCCATTTACTACTTGAGATCTCACACCATAATGGCTTACCAAAACAAGAAGCATGGAAAAAAATTTTCTGTTACCAAAACTACTTAAACAAATACCAAAGAGAAACTATGTTAAAATAAAAACAAATGCATGCCTTCCAACAATTTCTATTTGATGATAATTGTTATTGCTGTTATTGTTTAATTAGGCTCTATGAAAACACCTCTTGAAAGGTATTCAGCGGTTTATGTTAAATGGGTGAAAAATCTATCTTGGGTGCAGTGTGTTCAGGTTATAAAAGCACCAGTGATTATTTTTTCTCCCCACAAAGTGTTGCTGAGATAATTACTGCTGACAGCTTTATTCAAGGTTCATTTCACTTTTTCTGCTATTTTTCTCTGGTTAGAAGTTCAACAGAGCCCATGGGAAGCCACACCCCTCACACCTGTTAGGCTTCTTCATGTTACGGAGGGCCAGTATGGACATGTCACTTCAAATTAGCATTGTACCAGGGCACTAACTGTGACAATTACTTATCACAGGTTTAACTAAAAAAAAAAGTTTCTAATTCAACCACAAAAACTGTGTCACAGAATGTAATTTAAACCTGTAAAAGCAGGTTGCATAAAAAACATTCAGAGAACCGCAGAAAAGGTTTCCAGGGTCGAACTTTGTGCCACATCTAAATTATGCAGGAATAGTCTACAACTGAACATTTTCCTTCAAATCCAAACAAAACCAAAAAGGCAAACGAGAAAGAGCCGACAATTATACTTTACCAGCAGGCAATGGTGATGAGCGGGCCTCACTAAGTTTTCGTCATGCTTTTCTCCCAAGCTTGAATATTTGATTCATTTTGTTAATTCTTTTGTGTCATATAACTAAATCAATAATGAAATTTCCAGCTAAAGCAGCTATTTCTAGATTTATTAAAGGAAAGGCATAGATTTATAGCTAGGCAGAAAGGAAGCATTCTCTCCTAATATTTATTCTTTTTTCCATTTGCAAACAAGAAAATTATCATTATAAAGGACACACATTAACACAAAAAGAAAAAGGAAAAACCTCACACTCTCACATGTATTTTAAGCTAGTTATTATAAGCCTCTCTGTTTCAAGTACAAAATAATTTCAGAATTATGCCACCTCTGAAAGACCTGGGATGGTTGGAGGTAGTTAATATGGACTGCTGTGAGGCTAATTGTGGATCTTGAGTTAATTACTCTCTCCTGATAGGGAATTTAAAAAATAAATAAAATGATCTTTTATTCCACTTTTACTTCAATTTGAACTCAAGGAAACACCAAATGATGATTGCTAAACTCTGGACACTTCACTATTTGCTGCTGTTATTTAGACAAAGATCTGCAAAGTCTGGGAAATAAATACGTCCACATGATAATCAATGCTAATGTGCACTAACAAAACAACAGTGAATGTTATCTGTATTTGCCACAACGTGCATGATTTGATTCACAAATACTCAGTGTCCATTACCTGGTCAGAGTTAAAAGGAGTTCAATGTTGTTTCTCTCTCTCTCAAAAACACACACACACACACATATCAGCAAACTGGCTGAAGGATGCAATGTAGGGCTTCTGGAGAATAGCTCTGAAACAAAATCTAGAAGTAGTAAACACTCATGAAAAGCAAAGGACAAGATAATGACAATGAGCAGGAATTCAAAAGAAGAAATTAATTGCTTGTTCACAGGAAATCACATCCATTGGTGGTAAATCCATGGTAATTTTGGTATAACAACATAATTTCAGTATCTTAACAGTTCCACAAATTTTAAAATCATCATATACACAAATGGAGGATTAGAAATGCAGAATTTTTCTCAAGCCAAAATACAGAAGGGGTGTCTTATGGAAAAAAAAAATCTCAAGCTATTTTTCTTATTTTTTCTAACATTTAGAAAGTCATTTATTAACAAAAGCATATAAAGTCAACACAGGAAATACTGATTATAAGAATCCAGGATCTTATCAAAACAAGCCCTTTGCCTTATTCTATAATCACAACATATTCACAGAAAAATCAAGACAAAAACTTTGGTTAGAAAGGTGCTTTTACCTCAAGCTGGCTCCTCATTTTAAGTCTGATAAGGAGGTTCTGTTTAGTGGAAAAACCTCATTATTTTAGAGAGCTATTAATCAGTGGTGACTTCAGCTCATCACGACCAGAGAACCTTCAAATATGCAAGGATACATCTCAAGCCTGCTTTGTATGCATAGAGAGTACCCACCAGTCATTTGGCACATGTCTAGTCAATAGCGGAATGCCATTTACCCCACAACACTGTGGAACTCTTTGGATAGCAAACATAGGAGCTCTGGATATTTTTCCAGCAGCAACTAATTCCTTGGCAAAACTCAGGCAGATATGCTAACAGTTTTGGTCTCGGCACATGAACATAGTGCTGCTGGGTATCTTGTTGTGGCTTTTTCTCTTGGAAAAAATAGAATCTGAATTAACTCTACCAAGTTAGGCACAGCGGCATAAATGGGTGCTATCTAGAAACTAGAACAAAGAATTTCACCTTTCTGGTTAATTCATGCCAGGCCTATTCCAGCCAAGTGATTTTTCTCCTTCTGCTCAAGTCCCGTACCCTTATTGTGAATCTCTAGAATTCTTGGTTTGTGGTTCTTTTAACCTGCCTCTCTGTGTTTAGGTATTGAACCCTCAAGTCCTTGAGGACACAGCCGGGGTTTCATATTCTCATTTTTAGCCCCCACAGGTCTTGGTAGGTTGCTTTGTTAAGGCAGGCACATAATAAATGTCTATTGCTTTAATTTAAATGGGCATTTTCCTTGCCAAGATAAAATATGAAAGATACCTGTAATGTTTTAGAGAAAAACATAATCTACCTACGGAAGAAAAAAAAAAAAAACCCTGGAAACCACTCCAAAGTGAGATAAGAAATACTAAAAGCTTTCATCAGAGTACTGTCTGATTGACCTCTGGGTCTGAATGAAAAGTATAAGGCTTAAAAGGATTCTCACCTAAGATAGCAGGATAAATTTAATTCAGTAGTCACTGATGACTTGAAACCACCAGTCAAAACAAGCAAAATATAGAATACTCAAATTCAACATCAACATAATTTGAACTTATAGATTTTCATTTTTTGATAAAGGCACACTAGTTTCATTTCATATTTAACGTTTATGTATAATTATTTTTGCATTCCAATATGTTTCACCTCTGTGGACTTCACAAAAATTAGAGTAATTCAAATGTCATTTCAACTCTACTTATATGACAGCTCTCAAACTCATGAGGATGCTTAATGTGTCTAATGAAAACATTTTCAAATTGGTATAGAAACTATCAAGTAATATACAGTATAAAATAAAAAGATCCTAACACATTTTAAATAATGTCTCACATAAGAATAATAATAATACACCAGTATTATTTTACTATTGTATTTTTTACGACTCACACTCAGGTAAATACAACAACCAGTAAGTAATCCCTCTATACACACGTGTATATGTTTACTTACTGGTTCACCGGTTCTTGCATGTATATACACAGCCCCACCCCCAGGAACAATCTTTTGTATTTAAAATAATGAGGAAAATCTTCAAATTCAATAATCCTTTGCAAAATATTGTGACACGATAAAATAATGCTGGGCCAAGCATGTCTTGTGGGCAGATTCATACTTGCAGCACTTATTTAGGGCAATGCAAAAAAAATTACTGTAAAATAAAAGCTGTGCTACAGTGTTAACTCTCCAAAACAGGCAGTAATCACTTTTTTGTGCTAATTATAAGTTCTATTTTTCAAAAAACTAATCAACCTGTAACTCTGAGCTGAATAAATTTACTGAAAAGTACTACAGTTTAAAAAAAAAGAGAGAGAGAAAACTTTAATGTGAGTGTAACAAAACTTTTTTAAAAAGTGAAAAATTTTTTCCAGAGGCTAGGAATAAGTCATTTATACAACATTATTTTGATCGACATACAGTAATAATGTTGGAAATATTCCTTCAAAAACACAACAAAACAAAATCTCTGGAGATCTCACAGCAAAATGAGAGCAAGAAATGATTTGAGACTTAAGGAATGCTTTATTTTTTTAAAGGACACTAGTAAGGCTGCCATTCAGGACTCATATTTTATTTGAAATTTACCAAGTTTTAGTTGATCCGTTTCATTTAGTAAAGACTCATGTATTAGAATTGTGTAGAATCAGAGAATTTTAGAGTTAGGGGAAAACTTTGGAGTCAGGGGTAGGAAAGATGGTAGAGAGAAAGGGAGAGGATCCCAGTATTTATTGAGCACCTATTCATGCCAAACACTTTAAATTCATCCCCTGACTCCTCATTAAGACAAAGGCTTTATGAGGTAGGTATCATTACTCTTGTTTCAGGAAACAGAAGTCCTAAGAGACTATTTGCTGCTGGTGGGTTGAAATTTAATTCTAATTCAAGTTGTTCTGATTCCAGATTTACATCTGTTCACCCATATGAAAGAAACTAACTTTTGTTTAGCCAGGCAATCCACACTAATTAACTAATTTAATCCTAAAGCTGCTAATATTCCCATGTGACAGGTGAGGAAACACAGGCTTAGCAAAATTAGTAAATCTGTCTAAAACTATAAGATCTTCTATTACATGGTCACATGCATATTTTCTAATATAACTCATTTGTCTGGTAAGGATACCAAAGTCCAAAGGACTTATATGACTTGCCCGAGGTCAAACAGGTGGCAAGTTACAGAGGGGAGATATGAGCTGGGCCTGTAGGCTTCAATGCATCACACACTTTTTCTACACTCTGTCATTCAACATACTCACAAATTTCACCACCACTTAATTCAAGAGCCTCCTAAATGATATCATATGAACTCATCCCTAGCTAAAATGACATTCGAATCTATTTGACAGAGCCAAAATAATATTACCCAAACTTGACCTTCTCCAATCTCCCAACACTAAAACCTTTACTCCGTTATGACCTGGGAGAAAAAAAATACCTTACTATGGCCAGTGTTGTGTGAACTCTGCTAGGGAAGGAGGATAACGAAAGCATCCTCTTGCTTTGCCAACTCAGGAGGTATTCACCAAGGTTGGTTCCTTGAGGCTTAAGAACCAGTATGCGTCCATTTTGGACACATACAGGCAACTAAGGGGCAAGCAGCAATAACTGACTCTAGAATTGACCCTCTACTAGAGTGGGATGTCCTTGGGGAAAGTATGAGAAGGGAATCTGGCTCTCCTGGGGAACCTTTGATGGTATAGCTGTGTATATCTGGGAGCAGTGGAGTCAATATTGGGCACAACTGGGAGGCAGCCTGGAGTTTTTTTTAGACTATCCTTGTTCCCAAATCCTCTTCTAGGACCTGGTTCTCTCCTTCATCATCCTAGATTTGGTAACTCCATACTGTACCCTTGTCTCCACACCCTAGGCTCATTGACATGATCTCCTACACCACAATCCTACTGTTCTCACCATCTCCCAACTATAGTGGACCTTATCTGTATTGAGTTTCATCTCCTCAGAGCCTCAAGTATCAACTAGCTCAAGTACCAAGCTTGAACCACCCCAAACAAGTAAAGAACACTTGAAGACTCTGCTAAATTATAGTCATTCATTTTAACAGTGGCATTTGAGGGACAATGTTCTGCTTTGACTGTAGTGTGGAAATTTTCGCCCAGGTTAAAAAATTTCTCACAGATCAATGCACTAATGGCATTGTGCTGGTGTAGCCAACCAGAAAGGCCACATGGTTACATGGGAGGCATTCTGGTAGACAAGTCAGAAGAACGGGGTTCTAGTCCAGATTCTACAACTTTCTAACTTTCTGGTATTCTTGCCAAAGTCATTTATCTCTCTGAACCTCAGTTTCATTATTTGTGAGAGAAAAACAGTAACTCTTCTGCCTGATTAAAAAGATTATGAAAGAAAAATGAGTTAGTCCACACGAAATGAGTTTACAACTGAAAAACAGATGAATGGTCTTATTCTTTGAACATTTACTAGGCTCACCCTATGCACTATATAACATCAGTATTATCATATCTTTAACTTTTCATATGTATTTACCTTGCTTGCCTTATAAGACCTCAAAGTACAACTCAAGTGTCATATAGTAAGAAGATGTGCAATAAAAACATCTGACTGCTAAGCTGATCTTGAGGACACAACAAGCAGCCTTATTATTATAGCCAAAGTCAAACGCACTGTAACTCCTCCCTCGAAACAGCATCAAGATTCTGCAGCTGACCTCAGTCACAACAATAATAGAAGGAATCCAATATACAACATGAATTTGACCACACATATCTTTTCACACTTTTAAGGTCTGACCATTCCTCATTTCTCCTGGTCACCCTTCTTTAATCACCCTGTCAATAAATATCAAGTACCTACTATGTGTCTATGGATAAAAAGATAAATAGAACAGTATCTCTGCCTTTGAGGGGTTCACAAAAAAAACAGTGAAGTGTATGTATATATAAGAAGTGTAAGCAACTAATAGTACTAAAGTGGTAAGTCCCCTAATAGATGCTCTGAGAACACAAGAAGAGGAAATGTTTAACTTTGCCTGAAGACTTCAAGGGAAAAATGTCATAAAAGACTACCAGCTGAATCTTAAAATCATGATATGATTAAAGAATAGGCCAGGAGGAGTGCAAACATCTTAGAAGAGAGGGAAACGACATAAGCAACGGCAAAATGGCAAGAAAAAAGGTAATACGTCTAAGAAACAAGTAGTTTAGTGTTGTTGGAGGGCAGGTAAGGTGCAAACAGGTGAGAAACACAGGTAGAAGGAGAGGCATAGACCAGATCATGAAGGGTCAATTTATTTCCCATTAAGGAGCTTAAACATTATCCTGAAGACAATGAGACACCACGGAGAGATTTAAAGCAAGGGAGTAAAACGATGCGAATGTATTTAACAAAGGTAACTATACTGCAGAAGGGAGGATAGACTGGGGGAAGCGAGAGAGGGAGACCTAAAACAGGGAAACCAGGAGAAAATGATTAGAGCTTGCACCATGGCAGCAATGGCAGAACGACAGGAGAGACAGATCAATAGACCAAAAGGAGAACTGAAACCACAGTAACTTTGCCGTTTGTTTGCATAACTCCAATACACAACAAAATTTAATAATTATAATCTTCAGTAGCAAGAATCTATCTGCTTGGGTATGATGATATTAATTTCTTACATTTCCTTAGTGTGTTATATTTTAAGGTGCATTTCCACATATACTGTCTTATTTGAACCTTACAACAATGTTGGATAGTAGTAAGAATTGGAAACTGAGGCTCAGAAAGGTCTACTCATTCAATCAATATTTATTGAGCACCTACTATCAGAAGGGATTAGATATGCAATAGTGAACAAAAATAGACATCTGCCCTTGTGGAACTTACAGCTTAAAGTGGGAAATAATCACTTAAATAAAATATAAAATCACAACCGTAGTAAACGCAATGAAAGAACAGCTCCCATGAGGAAATGGCTGAGTTGGAAGAATGAGTAAGAATTATACAGGAGAGATTGGGGGGAGGATGGCTGTTCCACGTAGAGTGAACAGCCTCTGCAAAGGCCTAGTGATGCTACGTTAGAAGAACTGAAAGAAGACCAGTGTAGCTAGAGAACAGGAGGCACTATAACATAAGACAATGGTAAAGAAGCAAGCAGGAATCAGACTATGCATGGCCTGGTGGGTTATGTTAAGGATTTTGGTATTTATTTGGGAAGATTTAAACAGACAGATTACTTGAGCAGATTTCATCTTTTTTTAGAAAAGGATTATCCTGATGTAACATGGAGAATGAATTGAAGGAAAGTGAGGGTGGATATGGGAGCCCAGTTTGGAGGCTTTTGTAATACTCCAGATTCAAGAAGTTGGTAGCTTCTATTAGGGAACTGGCAGTGGAAATGGAAAGAATTGAATGAATGAGATATATACAGGAGCTAAAATTGACAGGAATTGATGATTTGGATAAGGTCAGCAAGGGAGAGAAGTATCAAGAGTGGCTCCTTTCTGGCTTGTGGATCTGGATGGATGGTGATGCCATTCACAGAATTAGGTAACTTTAGAAGGGGACCAAGTATGGCCAGGGAAGAACATGAATTCAATTTGAATATGTTGAATTTAAGGTACTTTGGGACTTCTAAGTGGAGATGATAAGAATCTGGAGCTGACATGGCAGGACTGGGCTAGAAATATAAATTTGTTAATTACCATAACTTGGGTGATCATTTAAGTTACAGGTGTGATGAGAATGCCTAGGGAGAAGATACAGAGAAACAAAATGAGTACATGGAACCAAGCCCTAAGGAACTCCAATATTTAATGACTGGGTAGAGAAGGATGAGCTTCCAAAAGAGACAGAAAAGAAAGGAGCACCATGAAGGAAGGGAAAAAACCAGGAAAGTGTGGTATCCTGGGAGCCAAGGGAAGAGCATTTCAGGAAGGACAAGTTTTCAACAGGGTCAAAAGCTGCTGAGAAGTATAGCCCACCAGTGGAAACTACCCAAATGCCTGCCCCATCAACAGTGGAATAGGCGAATAATGTGGAATATCCACATAATGGAATATTATAAAGCAGTGAGAATGAATAGATATAAGAATATGGGTCAATCTCATAAACGAAGGTTGAAAAAACAGGATGGGAGAAAGAGAGCAAGGGAGGAAGGAGCTAGACAAATAGGACAACTATATGATTCCATTATGTATTTAAATTCAGGCAAAATTAATCTATGGTCTTATGTCTTGGATGAAAGGGGCAGGAAAGGGGCTTTTGGGATGCGGGGAATGTTCTCTCTTAATCTGGATACTGTTACATGAGGGTATATATGAGAATTTGTTAAGTACACCTATGATTTGTACTCTTTTCTGAATGAATGTATTTCAATAAAAAGTTTTTAAAAATGCTGCTAAGAAGTCAAGTACAATGAGGACTGAAAGGCCTACGTAGTTCAGCAACATGGCAGTCATTGGCACCTGAAGAAAAGCTATTCTGGAGAAATGGGTTGAAGGCCAGAGTGGCCTAAGTTGAAGAATTAGTGGAAGAGAAAAAATGGAGATGGTAACTACAGGATAACTTGTTCTGAATTTTGGCTGCAAAGAGGACAGAAAGTAGTAGCTAGAACCAGAGGATTTTTTGTCTTTATTTTTATGGTATGTTTATGGGTGTTTCTTTTAAGAAAAAAGGCTTTTCATGTTTAAATGTGGATAGAATATTTAATACAAAGACATTTTAGTAAAAATACCAAAGAAGAGATCACCGATAACGTATAGTTCTGAAAATACAAAAGGGGATGGGGTACAGAGCACAGGTAAAGGGATGATCTTACTCAGCTTGGACTAGAAACAAGGTTTTCTGACCCCTAAATCCAGTGCTCTTTTTCTACACACAATTATCTGATTTGAAAGTGTGAGACTGGGCTAGTAGCAATATTCTAATGTTCAGTATAAAGGAGCTTCCCAGTTTTAATCCTATCTCTGTGGCTTTGGACAAGTTTTTATATAACTAGCCATAGTATCTTGCATGTTTAAAATGATGATAACATTTAATACCATTTCTGGAGTTTTATGGATCAATCAGTAGACCCTCAGCTAACAGCTTTAGAGATGAAAAAGGCTAGAATGACAATACCTTCTCCTTCTTGGATGTTAAAAGCATATGAATAATCAAACTTGCCAACTGTCTCTAGACCAAGGAAACTAAAAGAAAGGAAAAGAAAATTGGCAGATGTGGTGCACACAGTGGTCACACTTCACAGTAAATTACAGAAAAACCTAGTTTCCACTTTCATCTCACATTCCATGAAAGTGGAATTATGGCCACAATGAATGTGGCATGCTCATCCTTGAGTTGCTCCACAGTGAACATTAGAGCATGATGAAGAACACAGATGATGGATAGGCTTTCACAGAAGTCCTGTCTTCTGCTATGAGAGGCAAATGGTGTGGTAAGATCATGAACTGTATTCTACTTGGGTTCAAAGACCACTGCCACTAATTAATTACGAGGTCATATGAATATGCCTCAGTTTGCTCATGTGTAAAATGGGGCAATAACCTTTACCTCATAGAGTTGTCAGGAAGATTAACTGAGTTATACCATCATATGTATACTGCTAAGATTAGTACCTTGTATATACTAAGTATTTTTTAAGTGCTATCTAATGTTATCATTATTCCCAGACAGACAAGTCTAAGATGAGCTGAAGGCAAAGGGAGCAACCTTATGGGGACAAGACAGATTCTTTAAGGAAAATATCTGAATGTTCACAGTAAGTAAAGTTGGGGAACTATGCTCGGGAAGGAAAAATAAGAACTTGGGATTTAAGGTTCATAAGGAGATCTCTATGGGAGAGTGGAAAGAGGTGGCCCTAGAATCAAACCGGGGCCAGGATCCCCTTTTACACCACTGCTTATCAGTGCATTGTAGGACAAGTTACCAAACCACTCCAAGCTGCAGTGCCTTCGTGTAGAAATGCGGAGATCGCAACATCTACCCTTCAGGACCAACTAACGGGAAGATTAGGGATAAAACATACAAAGGCTCAGAAAATGCCTAGCAGAAAGTAGGATAGATGGATATTGTTCCTGTTATTACTATTAACAACAAAAACAGTAATTATTGAGGTCAAGAGAAATGGTTACATTTCATCTAGACTTCTTTTTTTTACTTCTTAGGGTCAAGTGACAAAAGTATTCCATATTTAATTGTAACATACTTTGTATTAAATTAACTAAACTTCAGTTTTTGAAAATTATTTTAATGTTCTCTGCAAAAACTCTGATGTCACACTGCAAAAGGTTAATTTTCATTCAACTAATTTTGACTTTATAATCATCTGAAAATAGATAAACATTATACATAGGCAAGAACTATGATGAAGTTTTTGAGTTTCTAAATTCAGGGGACAAGTTGTCACATTAGTAAAAAGAACCAATTCTCTGAATATAATAACCATTTCTTAACACGGAGTGTCTACATTTTTTGAGACAATATGCCCTTTTCCCCTATCCTATAGGTTTCATTTTTTTGATTTGTTTGCTTGCTTGTTTTGTGTTTTGTTTTAGTAACTATTATAAACTGATATTTATCACCTCTAAAACATTGTGGGATATGGTCTTAAAGACTATCTCAGTGGATGACTATATTTTGAGAGAGAATCCTAAGTGGATAACCACAGCACAGAAAAGCACACCATAGAATAATACAACTACAAATTTCTCTTCTTTGTCTCTCTCTTATTTAGTATATCAAAGTAGTTAAATGATGATTAAGTTAACCATAAGAAGTAAGGAGTGCAACAAAGACCACGGGGTAACACAGTGTTAATAAAGGTCTACTAAGTATCATTTGAAAATGTCATATTTGTTTGTCACTAGTCTGAAGGTTACCCTTTTTTATCTGATTTACAAATATTTGAATTTTATGAGAGTTGAGTTTACATCTGCTCTAAATGAGACTGAAAGGTTAGAAACAAGTAAAACCAATCAGATCTCCAGCTTTTTAACTGCACACCTAATCCAAGATAACCAATTCGATTTTTTAGGCCAAATTTCTCTTCTGAGCCCTCATTCATGTGCTATCCATATACTGTTCATTTAGCATGGTTCACCAGAAATTTAGAAGTCAGCGAACACATCTATTCTTTTTGATTTCTTCAGATTCTCAAGTTACTTCTCTATTGAGCTCATTCTACTTGCTTCCTGTTTAACTGTGAATTACATTTAAATTTCAGGGGTAAGATATTTAGGCGCTTCATACTTCCCTTCAGATTTGCATGGTTTGATTTGGGTTAGTGTTCCTGCTTCTTCTTGGTGTTCTTTTTTGTGCCTCTCTTTAATAACATCAACTACACAGACATTGGTTTCCAGCTCTCAAGGTTTCCCATACTTATCCATTGTTACTGGAGTTCTTCTTCCAGAATTAAGACTATTAACTCTCCTTGCTTCAAGAATCTAGGGCAAAACATGGCTTCTTAGGATGTCTATGTTCTTTCCAGGTAAGATTCTATTTTCTCCTGTTATTTCATGAACTGTCCTCTCCCCTGCCGCCAGTCACCATGTTCTATCAACAGCGTTTTGTTCCGAATCTGAGGCACTTTATATAAGCTGCTATTTATAAAATATTCATTTTTAATTATTCCACTGCTGAGCGTACTGAAATCATAATAACCACGACTAAGAAAGTGTCCAAATACAGCTATCTGTCTCTAAACAACAAAATGTTGAATCGATAGTTCAAAATGGAAAACTGATACATAGAAATGAAAGATAACTTCTAACTTTTGAGATGGAACAGCTAGCACGGCTCACCAGCAGTTTAGAAGTCAGGTGCATTTACTTATCATCACCTAACTGTATCATCACTAATAGCTTAAAATGTTCAAATTAATTTGTTACATATAGTTGGGGAACACGTATTGGTTCTTTAAAGTTTTATTTGTACTGCCAGTCCTGTATTTTCTAACCCGTCATAATTAATTCAGTCCCCTTGCACTTTGAAATCTCCACAATAATAAGAACTTTATCAGGCTGGTGTTGGTATGAAGTGGCACAGCAAACTGAAATCCCACCGGGAGCAGCCCACAGACTTCTCTTCTAAGCAGCAAAAAGCTGTTATCATTTTCTGAATTACAGGAACTATAAAAGGACACTCTACTCAAGCTGCCGCTGAATGTCACCTGAAAAGCAATCACAAAAGGGCTCTGTCTTGGCTTATCTCTGAGCTCTGTCACTACGGCAACCAGCAGGGAATAAGTATCTGTGGGTCTATGAATTTCAGAATCCCATAAAAGCCAGGGCTAAAAAGGCATGTGCAGCCTCTCAGAGATTGACTGCATTAATACATTAGCAAATACTGTGAAACACTGGATAAATGTCAGCAATTATGGAAAAAGCGTCTAATAACGATATTCGTTGCCTGTCAAACCCCCGTGAGGTTTGATATGTAACTGCCACTCAAAGCTGTCTGTAATTTTATCTCTTTTATACATCTGAATCCACAGCATTCAAATTTGTAGTTTGAAAGTAATAAACTGTAAAGCAGTTCATTCCATGTTGATCACAATTGTCAACAAACATACAATAAAAGAACAAAAAGACTTTCATTGGCTGTGGGAACGATCAGTACCAACAATCTCTTGTGCATGTTCATCAAAAAAAAACCTTATATATTCTACATGTAGAATATTAAACAACGTCACGATGTGGGGTAGCAATTGCTTTCACTATTGATTAAGTCACTTTCAGCTCAAAAGGCTACATATCATGCATAAATTTCCATTTTAAGCCTTCTCTTTGGGTTAGAAAATTTATAAGAATTTAGCAAATTAGACACAGTTGCAAACATCCCTTTTTTTTGCACATTAAAAAATGTCATGGAATCTCTGTTCTCTCCAAATCAAGCTATAAGGTATCTTAACTATCTTTCTCAAATAGAGAATTATAAGCAATTGATTATATCTAAAACCCAAGGGTCTAAAAACACAACTTAACAAGCTGGGAACACTACTCTTCAGATTCATATTTCCATTGCTCAAGAAAATGACTTATTAAGAAATCTTATCACATATGTTACAGCTGTTCAAATGCAATAGACAGCATGTTAACTTGCAAACACAAATGCCAGAGATTAAGCAGTGCACATAAGTATTATAAACAACTTTCCATTTCTCCCTTACAGAATAGGGCCAGGTACAAGGGTTCCAGTAAGACCTTTCTCAGTAACAAAAGAAAAAACCCTGGTTTCTTGAAAAAGCACAGGGGTGCCTCAGGATAAAGCAGTAATATGTTTTGGAGTACTGGGCTAGCAGTTATTTATTGCAATTTAGAGCCAATCACTTGACTTTTCAGTGTTACGTTTAACATAAACGATTGTTTATTTTGTACCAGGGGCTATGCTAGGCACTTGAGACACAAAGATAAATACGATCTGCTTCCTGCCCTCAAGGAGTTCATAGTCTCATAGAGGGAAGTGTATGTAAACAAGTAAGTTACTACAAGTACTCTTCCTAAGAACTAGCTAGAAGGAAAAGGTGGTTTGAAGTAACCCTGAGGAAAATTTGCAATAATAGATATTAACTGTATTCCACAGTATACTGTTTCTATCATGACTAATTTACTTATAATCTACTACTTGGCTCAAATGAGATCATGTACACCAAATATGCTTTGTAATAAAAAAATTACATATAAATAAATCTCTCTTAATATACTCACCTATCACTATGTTCAGTAACTGTGGGTATCAAAAGAGAGTATTGCTGCTCATTCTCTGCCACATTAATAATATGGCTAGAAGAACAAACACACACACCCCAAAGTGCTATACTGAAAATTTAAAATTCACTTATATTCAAAGATAAGTGTTAACCTAAGAAAGGAAAATAAAGGCAAATTTTGTTTCTCTGTTTCTGCCTTTTATTAAATAATTGTAAAGCTTCAAACTGGTATGAGTGCAATTCTGGAAAAATCTAGACTGAATATTTTACAAGTCGGACTATTTTGAGAAACATGGAACACACAGGAAATACCATGGTACAAGAAAAAGAACACTGGCATCAGGGAGGGGGCAGACTTGGAGTTGAAAGCTTGTTCTGCATTTCACCTTCTCATTTACCAGTTATAGTCTCAGATCAACATATTCACCCTATCCCACAAGTTAAAAATAAAATTTATTGAGGTCCAGTTACCTATACAAAATGGGTGCATTTTAAGTGTACAGTTCAAGGAGTTCTGACATATATATATACTCTTGCAACCACCATCACCACAATCAAAATATCAAAAATTTCTATTACCTTCCAAAATTCCCTTGTGTTATGTTATTTAGTTCTAAGTCTCCTTTATATAATCTGGATACAGACCCTTTGCCAAATATGTTTTACAAGTATTTTTTCTTAGTCTGTGGCTTGCCTCCTCCCTTTTTTTTCTAAATGGTGTCTTTTGAAGAGCAAAAGTTGCAAATTGTGATGAAGTCCAATTATCAGCTTTTTTTTCCTTTTATGGTAAGGGCTTTTAGCCTCCCCTCTATTTTTTCCTACCCTAAGATCTTAGACTTTGTCCTGTATTTTCTTCTACCAGTTTTACAGTTGTAGCTTTTGCATTTAGGTCTATGATCCATTTCAAGATAATTTTTGTGTATAGCACAAGGCAAAGGTTGAAGTTGTCCTTATTAATATCCAGTTGTTCCATCATCACTTGTTAAAAAAAAGACCTTCCTTTCTCCATTGTATTACTTTAGTATCTTTGAACTAAATCAATAGACAACATATATCTAGATCTATTTCTGAATGCTCTATTTTATCCATTGATCTATATGTCTACCTTTACACAAATACCACATTGCCTTGAATACTGTATCATTTTTTTAATTAAGATTATGATAGTTAACAACCTTGTGAAGTTACAGTTGTACATTATTATTAGTCATGTTGTAGGTACACCACTTCACCCTTAGTGCCTTCTCCCCACCCCCCCTTTCCCCTGGTAACCACTGATCAGTTCTCTTTGTCTATATGTTAACTACTACCTATGAGTGGAGTCATACAGAGTTCGTCTTTCTCTGTCTGGCTTATTTCACTCAACATAATACCCTCAAGGTCTATCCATGTTGTTGTGAATGGGACGACTTTGTCCTTTTTATGGCTGAGTAGTATTCCATTTTGTGTGTGTGTGTGTGTGTGTGTGTATACCATATCTTCTTTATCCAATCATCACTTGCTGGGCACTTAGGTTGGTTCCATGACTTGCCTATTGTGAATAATGCTGTGATGAACATAGGGGTGCATGGGACTTTTGGAATTGCTGCTTTCAGGTTCTTAGGATAGATACCCAGTAGTGGGATTGCTGGGTCACTGTATCATTTTTTTAAATTAGGCAATGTAAGTCTTTCAACTTTGTTCTTTTTCAAAATTATTTTGGGAATTCTAGTTCCTTCACAATTCCATATAAATTTTAGAATTAACTCAACAATTTCTACAAAGAAAGGCTATTGATACGTTGACTGGGATTGCAGTGAATCTACAGATTAGTGTGAGGAGAACCACCACCTTAAAAATAGTGAGTGTTCCATGACCATGATAGAGCTCTCCATTTTTAAGGACTTTATTTCTTTCAGTGATAATTTGTAGTTTTCAATGTAAAGATCTTACACATATTTTGTTAGATATCCCTAAGTATTTTCATGGATTTGGATGGAATTATGAATGGTACAACATTTTTAAAATTCCGTTTTCAAAATGTTATTTGGTGTTATAGAGGAACACATTTTTTTCTTTATATATTAATCTTGTAGCCTGTGATGACCTTGTTAATTTCACTTGTCACTTTTAGTAGCTTTTTTGTTGATTATGTAGATATACAAGAAAACAAACTACTAAACATTTTGTATAACAATACAGACCATTATGGGGCTGGCCCTGTGGCTGAGTGGTTAAGTTCGCACACTCCACTTTGGCAGCCCAGGGTTTCACCAGTTCAGATCCTGGGCACGGACACGGCACCGCTCGTCAGGCCATACTGAGGCGGTGTCCCACATGCCACAACTAGAAGGACTCACAACTAAAAATATACAACTATGTACCGGGGGACTTTGGGGAGAAAAAGGAAAAAGAAAATCTTAAAAAGAAAAAAAGAATAAAGACTATTTACATAAATTATAAATTATGTAACTTAATTTTGTTTTGGTCAGAGATAATACTCTTCATTTCAATCTTCTAAAATTTACTGAGATTTCATTTATGGTCCAGGCTACGGTTTATCTTGATGAATGTACCATGTACATTTGAAAAGAACGTGCATTCTGCTATCATTCAGCGAAGTGTCTATAAATTTCAATTAGGTCAAGTTGGTTAAGAGTGTGGCTCAAATCTTCTGTATCTTTATCTGTCATTTTCCTGTAAATTGCTAAGACAGGAATATAAAATCTCATATAATTGTGGACCTGCCTATTCTTTCAGTCTTGTCAAGTTTTACTTCACATATTTTGAAACTGTTATTAGGTACACACACATTTAAGATTACTATGTCTTTTTGACAAATTATCCTTTTAATCATGAAATGTCTTTCTTTAGTCCTGGTAATAGTCTTTGTTCTGTATCTTGTCTCATGTTAATATAGCCATTACAGGTTTCTTATGTTTAGTTTTTGCCTAGTAAATATTTTTCCACTCATTTATGTTTAACTTATCATTGTCATTATATTTAAAGTATGTTTCTTGAAGGTAGCACATAGTTGAATCTTGCTTTTGAAAATTCATTTTGACAATCTCTGTCTTTTGTGCACCATTTATATTTACTGTAATTATCAATATGGTTGAATTTAAACCTACCATCTTGCTATTTGTTTTGTACGTATTCCATCTTTTCTTTGTTCCTTTTTTCTTTATTCCTGCTTTATTTTCTACTGTTTTTTTAGTATTCTATTTTATCTCTTTTAATGGCTTATTAGCTATTCTTTCTTGTTATTTCTTTGGTGGTTTCTCTAAGGTTTACAATATGCATCTTTAATATAACAGACTATCTTCAATTAATATTATACCACTTCGTGTATAATGTAGGAACCCTACAATAGTACAATTCTATTCTTTTATGCTATTATTATCATACATTTTACTTGTAAATATGTTCAAAACTCCACATTGCTTGTTATTTTTTCTTTCAATAGTTATCTTTTAAAGAAATTAAAAACATAAAGAAAAATGCCTTTTATATTTAAACCACATTTTTACCATTACTAGCACTCTTCATACTTCTGTATAGATCCCAGTTTATTCTGGTATAATTTTCCTTTTGCCTAAAGAACTTCCTTTAACATTTCCTGTAGTGCAGGTTTGCTGGCACCAAATTCTCTTAGTTTCTGTTCGTCTGAAAGAAAGTCTTTATTTTGCCTTTGGTTTTGAAAGATTATTTTCACCTGATATGGAATTATAAGTTGTCACTTTTTTTAACTTTTCAGTACTTTTAAAAATCTACGTTTGTTCCTCTGTGTAATATGTATTTTTTTATTCCTTCTGCTTTCAAATTTTTCTCTTTATCACTTGTTTTCAGCAATTTGATTATGATACTCCTTAATGTATAATTCTTTGTGTTCATCCTTCATGGGATTCATTGAGCTTCTTGGATCTGTAAGTTTAATAGTTTTCATCAAATACGGAAAAATTTCAGCAATTATTTCTTCAAAATGTTTTTTATCTTTGACCTCCTTCCCCCATCTTTTCTCTCCTTATAGACTCTAATTGCATGTATGTAGATTGCTCGATTTTGTCCCAGAGGTCACTGATACTTTGTTCATTTATTCTTGTCTTTTTTTCCTCTACGTGCTTCAGTTTATATATTTTCTATTATAATAGTTTCAAGTTCATTGTTATTTCTTTGGCAGTTTCTAAGCTGCTGTCAAAGCTCATCCAGTGAAATTTTCATTTCAGATATTATATTGTTTATCTCCAGAAGGTGACATTATTCTATTTTATATATTCTATTCTCTCCTCATTAAATTCATGTTTTCCTTCACATCATAATAGCTAAAGTCCTTATCTGCTAATTTCATTACCTAAGTCACTTCTATGTTTATTTCTTTTGACTGATTTTGCTCCTGGTTATGGGTTAGCTTTTCTTGCTTGTTTGTATATACAGTAACTTTTGATTGGATGCTGGACTCTGTTCTTAGAGGCAGTTATCTGTCAACCAGCTTATTCCTTTTGAAGGTTGTTTTCAGGCATGTAAAAGGGCAGTCCGAGAGCAGCCTTCACTCTAGGGCTAGTTTATCTACTCCACTAAGGTATGAGTATTGTGGGGGTGTTTCCTGAATGCCTCACGTATTCACTGAAGTGTCTCTTCTATAGCTAGTGGGAACAAACTATTTCCAGTTCTGTGTGAGCTCTGGGAATTGTTTGCCTTAAGCTCCCAGTGAATTGTTCTTTTACCTGGCAGTTGTTCTTTGCCCAGTCTCCTGGAATTTCACCCTATGCATGCACAGATTAGCATTCAGTTAAAGACCAGGGGACCCCTACGCAGATTTCTGGAGCTTGTTCTCTGCTAGTACTCTGCCTTGCAAAGTCTAGCTGCCCTGACCTCCCTAAACATCACTCTCTGTCTCTTCAAACTCAATAAAATCACGAGGTTTTGTTTTGGTTTCTTTGCTCTGCTCTGCGATCCAGAAATTGCTTCCAGGCTGAATCTAAGACTACTATAGGACTCATTTGTTTCCTTCTTCAGAGTCCTGCACTACTTGTTGTCTGGTATCTGAAAACAGTTTTTTCACATATTTTACCCAGTCTTCTAGTTGTTTATAGAGGAAAAACAATTCCTGTAGCAGTTACCCCTTCACAGGCAGAAGCAGTAGTCTAGAGGTTTAGGATTTTAATAAACTGAAACTAAGATTCACAGCAGCAGATCTTAGTGCTTATAAATGTCTTTTTGGGGACTGTCTCACTTCCATGTGTTCTCCCTCATATTTACTGAGAAAATATGTCCCTTGAGTGCTTCATCCACCCTCCCGAACTTCTCACTCTCTCTGTTCAGGGTACAGTCCATTTCACAACTTTTCATTTTTTTTAAACTGAAACTTTCTTCTATTGCTTTCAAAGCTGCTCTTTCCGTCTGTTTAGTTTTTGCCTGTGTTATTTGTAAAAGGCTCTATATGTTGACAAGGGCAATAAACCCTCTGAAGCAACTGAGTCTCACCACCATCAGAAGCAACATTATCCATGACCTTGCCAAATAAAGAAAAAGCCAGTGAAAATGTCCAAAGACTGCCTCAATCTGCCTGACCTAGCACAGGCTAACAAAGTAATTTAAATAGCATAAGATGACCCTGAAGCTACTCAAAGAATGCTTCTGATTCTGTATGTGTATGCAATATAAAGAAGGTGCTTACCCAAGGGAAAAGGAGCTAATGTTTGTTGAATGCCTACTAAATGCCAGACATTACACCAGGGGTTGGCAAACTTTTTCTGTAAAGGGCCAAACAGTAGGCTGTGGGCCATGTGGTTTTGTCAGTTATATATCCATGTCGTTAGTTATAGTGTAAAAGCACCTGTATAGAATGCATAAATAAATGGGTGTGACTGTGTTCCAATAAAATGTTATTTACAAAAACAGATGGTGAGTGGGATTTGGGATGACAATCACAATCGCCAAACTCTGTATTATATTATGTGCTTTACATATTAGGTAAAACCATATAAAACTGATAACAGTCAACCATTTTGCCCCTTAAAAAATGGCACTTTTCATATGGTTCTACCTATTATGTTAATCCACTTAATCTTCACAAC